>NC_079218.1:41381513-41483532 GCF_029633865.1 Lampris incognitus
GCCTGTGGTCATGAAATCCTTTGAGAGACTGGTATTAGCCCACCTGAAGGACATCACAGCGCCCCCCCCCCACCCCCCGCTGGACCCCCTGAAGTTTACCTACTAAGCAAACAGGTCAGTTGATGATGCGCTCAACATGGGACTGCACTACATCTTGCAGCACCTCAACTCCCCAGGGACATACTCAAGGATCCTGTTTGTGGACTTCAGGTCAGTGTTCAATACCATTGTCCCAGACATCCTCCACTCCGAACTCACTCAGCTCACTGTACCAGCCTCCATCTGCCAGTGGATTAAAAACTTCCTGACAGACAGCAGGAAGCAGGTGAGGCTGAGAAAAATCCCATCCAGCACCTAGACAATCAGCACTGGCACCCCTCAGGGATGTGTGCTCTCCCCTCTGCTCTTTCTCTGCATCTCAGGAGACCCGCCTGTTAAACTCCTGAAGTTTGAGGACAACACAATGATCATTGACCGTATCTGGGATGGTGACGAGTCTGCATAAACACACGAGGTTGAACAGCTTTCCCTCTGGTGCGGTCATAACAACCTGGAGCTGAACACACTCAAAACTATGAAGATGACAGTGTACTTCAGGAGGCCCCCCCCCCAACACTGCCCCCCCTCACCATACTCAACAGCACTGTGTCTGCTGTGGAAACCTTCAGGTTTCTGGGCTCTACAATGTCCCAGGACCTAAGGTGGTTGTCCAACACAGACATGATCATCAAAAAGGCCAAGCAGAGGATGTACATTCTCTGCCAACTCAGGGAGTTCAACCTGCCTCAGGAACTGCTGATTCAGGTCCACCCTGCAATAATCCAGTCTGTTCTCTGCACAACCATCACTGTCTCGTTTGGATCAGCCAACAAAGAGGATGGAAACAGACTACAACAGACAGTCAGGACTACAGAGAAAATAACTGGCATCAACCTGCCCTCCATTCAGGACTTATACATCTCCAGAGTCAGGAAACAGGCAGGCAACATTACTGCAGACCCATCACCCATCACTCCTTCCCTCTGGTAGGCACTACAGAGCACTGCACACAAACGCAACCAGACAGAAGAACAGTTTCTTTCCACAGGCTGTCACTCTAATGAACACTTAACATTGTCATAATAATCTAAGAATGCTGTATATTGTGGAGTTAGAAAACAACGAGACAGGAGACGTGAGAGTAGACGTAGTCGAGGTAGTTTACTAGCTCCAACTTTACATGTCATATATTCGACAACGACACTGAACTCTCTGGACCGGAAGCGGAAGTGCATTCTCTCTTAGGTGAATGTCTCTAGTTATATAGATGTGGGTCACCACACACGTCGGCCGCCAAAACACACGTCCACATGTCTGATACCGTACGTCCGAATGGACGTGCCGTTGGCGGCGTCCATCTGGGGGCCGTGACTGTCGGTCATCGTGTCCACAGCTTGTGCTGGTAGTATGCTGCGTTGAGCGCCAGAGTCAACCAGCAGCCGCCGGCCCGACAAGGAGTCTCTGATGAACAACAGCTTGCAGTCACGGCCGGCGCCCATAGCCGTTAACGAGCGCCGGCCTTGGCGTTTCCCTGAACCCTGTAACTGCAGGGTTTGCGACACCGTTTTGCTTTTGCCCCAAACCTGGCATGGTAATAATAGAGCCCGTCGTCAG
This sequence comes from Lampris incognitus, assembly GCF_029633865.1. NCBI lineage: Eukaryota > Metazoa > Chordata > Actinopteri > Lampriformes > Lampridae > Lampris > Lampris incognitus. Next base: position 41,383,167 of record NC_079218.1, read on the forward strand.
GTTGGCGGCGGGCTGTCACCGCAGCCGCGGTGTCCATATAGTCGTACACAGGTGGTGGTGGGGCGGTCTGGTGGGGTAGCAGGGCCTGCACAAACTGTTGCCGGTTGGCCAGGAAAACCCTGTCTGCTTCAGCAGCCAGAGAACGGTAGTCCTTGGAGGCGGCGAGAGGAGAACTGGCCAGTGCTGTGAGTACAGGTGCGGGGAGCTGCCTCAGAAAAATGTGTGTGAAAAGAAAGGCCGGATCAGCCGATCCCAGCACAGACAGCATTTTTTCCATTAAATCAGACGGTTTGCCGTCGCCGAGGCCATTCGGGGACAGTAAACGGTCTGCCTTCTCCAGCTCCGACAGTTCAAATAGTTTCAGGAGGAATGTCTTTATAGCATCGTACTTGCCAGCAGCTGGCGGAGCTTCCAACAGTGTCATTGCTCGCGCCGTTGTCGATGCGTCTAACGCCGCCACTACGTGGAAGTACTGCGTTGCATCCTGCGTTATCCCTCTCAGCTGGAACTGGGCTTCCACATGTTGAAACCACGGCCGTGGATTATGCTGCCAAAAGTCGGGTAGCTTCACAGTAGCGGTGTAAATGCTAGCGTTAGCAATAGCCATGTTGTTAGCACCGGCGTCGTCGTTCTCAGACATACTCGTATTAGTTGTTCGATCACGTCGGGGTCACCAATGTGGAGTTAGAAAACAACGAGACAGGAGACGTGAGAGTAGACGTAGTCGAGGTAGTTTACTAGCTCCAACTTTACATGTCATATATTCGACAACGACACTGAACTCTCTGGACCGGAAGCGGAAGTGCATTCTCTCTTAGGTGAATGTCTCTAGTTATATAGATGTGGGTCACCACAATATACTGTATATTGTACATACACTTGCATATTCTGTCATGTCCGCCTACATCATGTTTATACGTAACCTGCTGACATATTTATCCCAGCGTCTTTGCACTTTGCACCATTACACTACTCCCTCCCTAGTTTACCTGCATATAGTCATTCCTTGTATATATTCCTGAAGAATTATGCCGTTATTCTATGTAAGTACATTGAGAGCCACTAAACTGGAGTCAAACTCCGTGCATGTGTGTAACATACATGGCCAGATAAAGATGATTCTGATGTAGAAAAAAACTAATAAAAAACAGTTGAAGTTTTCATATAAAAACTCGTAAAGAATAACTGTATGATACCTCACCCCCCCCCCCCCCGCGCACCACTGGGATGAGTAAGAGCTATTACAGTTATTCATAATTTTCAAATTTCATTTTCAAAATATTATATTTGACAACGTACCATAGTGATCCGTATCATTACAATTAGTGTAATAATAGACAAAGCAGGTGGTAGAATAATGCGTGTGTGTGTGTGTGTGTGTGTGTGTGTGTGTGTGTGTGTGTGTGTCTGTGTCTCTGTGTGTGTGTGTGTGTGGTGGGTGGGTAATTGGGGGGCAGTACAAATCACAAGACCTCATACAGGGAGCACAGATGTTAGTGCTCATTTCAGACCCCCCCCCCTTGTGTTTCCAATTAAAAAAAGGCACTCTCTTTGCAAATTACTACTCTTCCAGCCCTGTGCCATTAAAGTTCTGTGTAATGTTTTTCCACTGTCAGACCACATGAGGCTGTCAGTCAGTCAGAATGAGGAAATCGTCCTCCATTTTAACTTGTCTGTGTTTCCCCTGAGATCTGGCTACAAGTCATATCGCCAAGATGGGAAGAAGGAAAAAAACTGCTTCCCTGTCACACACAATTTATGTACAGGCAGGCTTTGCACACTTCAGCCCACATGTGTCAAACAGACATGTATGCAGCCAAGCATACTGTATGTTCATAAACAACTGCACATGAACAGGTATACACACACACACACACACACACACACACACACACACACACACACACACACACACAAGTCACAGGAAAGGGGCTGAGAATAACAGGAAAATGACGCAAATGCTATGCTATCAGCAATTTAACTTTCTGCCGGATTTATACTGCAACATGCCCCCCCCCCCAAAAAAAAGAAATCCCCAGGCTGTCCATATTTCCATCCCTCCATCAAGCTACCTCCCCCCCCCCAGGAATCCATTCATCCTTTCATCTACACATCCTTCCATCAAGTCCCAACTCCAGCAGTCCTGTCATCCAACCCTTAATCCTACTGTCAACTAGCCGTCAAACCTGATGCCCACCCACCACTATCCTCCATCAGTGGTGATTCAGTGATGAGATTCAGACAATATGTCTGAATGTCATCCTCTCCAGGTTAGTGGGCCTCATAGGGAAGAAAAACCTAAGAAATTATCTAATTTTTCCCTCAACAGATGAACGATATTTCTCTCATGTAAAAACTGGATATACTAACCCATATTACTTTAGTCTTGCCTGTTTTTTTAATGTTGTTTGCATATGACGTCACGAACTACAGCTGGAGGGCAGGAAGTGATGTTCTGCATATGACGTCACGAACTACAGCTGGAGGGCAGGAAGTGAATTTCTACAGGAAGCACTATCACAAACTTTCGAAATGCCTACTTGAAGGCATTACCTGAGAAACCACAAGGAGTTTTTATTGAGTACCAAAAGTTGTTGTTGATGGGGGGGGGGCAAGAAATTGACCGAAAACGCCGGAGAAAAAAAAATGGCTTACGAACCGTCGTCTGCGGTCGGGAGGAGCGGAGCCGGACAACGCGCGGGTGTACAGCGACCACTTCGTCAAAAAAATCACTCTTCACACCATAAGGACCATGTCCAATATATATTACTTCTGTCCATACCTTTCTCTCATAATATCGTCTAAGCTAGCACAGTTCGGGCTAAACTAGCTCCATCTCGTCCATTCTGCTTTTCACTTCCTGTCCTCCAGCTGAAGCTCGCGCGTCATCAGAATCACGTGACTGCAAACAAGCGCAGCAGCGCACGTCAGCATTCATACAGCGACGCCGCAGGAGCGCTTTAAGAAAACTAAGTCGTCATTGTTTGACTCACCGTTAAATCGCCACAGCGAGGCTAAATTTAGCCCGTCATCAACCCTGGTCTCCCTGGACGTGTTTTACAGCTCTGACTCCTGCGAGACTACACACTGTAAAGCAGATACGAGATGACAATGCATTTACACTCAGTGACCGGACACACAGAACCTCTGCCCCTGTCTGCCCCTGTAGAAGAACCGGGCCCACCCTTGTAAACAGGATCATATGTGTCACTCCATAAACTGGAGCATGCAGCAGCAACTCCCATTTCCACACTTGCTTTGTATGTGAACGGATTGCTGTGAATGGGCTTAAAGCATGATTTAATGGTCTTTGTAAAAGGCATAATCGTGGGTGCCAGGAGGGCAGGAATGATGATCGCCAAGACAATATAGCATTGTAATTGAATTATGGCGTACAAAACCCTTTTTCTATAAGTCACGGTGCATCTCACTCTTGCCTGCATACAACAGATGAGCATGCAGGGCATGTCTTCTGCCCATGGTAACCGCCAAAGACGCTTGCACTGGGCAAAGAGAAGTCAGCACTGGACTGTCAATGACTGGAAAATAATTGTCTGGTCTGATGAATACCGGTTCCAGCTCAGGGTGTGGTGTAAACAACATTAGGCAATGGAGTCATTATGTAGGGTTACAACTGTGCAGGCCGGTGGTAGAGGTGTAATGATTTAGGGTGCACTGAGCTGGCATAAACTGGGTCCATTAATACCTTCAGATTGACAATTTGATGCAAAAGCAAACCTTAAAGGGGTATTCTGATTTTTCATAACCTGGGTCTTACTTTTGTAGTTTTGTTTTTTTTTCCCCTGCTTTTTCTCCCCAATTGTACCCGGCCAATTAGCCCACTCTTCCGAGCGATCCTGGTTGCTGCTCCACCTCCTCTGCTGATCCGGGGAGGGCTGCAGACTACCACGTGCCTCCTCTGATACATGGGGAGTCGCCAGGCGCTTCTTTTTCACCTGACAGTGAGGGGTTTCGCAAGGGGGATGTGGCGCATGGAAGGATCACGCTACCCCCCCCCCCAGTTCCTCCTCCCTACTGAACAGGCGCCCTGACCGACCGGAGGAGGAGCTAGTGCAGCAACCAGGAAACATACTCACATCCGGTTTCCCACCTGCAGACACGGCCAATTGTGTCTGTAGGGATGCCCGACCAAGCCGGAGGTAACACACTTTTGTAGTTTTTAACATCATGCATATCAGTTATGCCTCCATTGTTAAACTACTATCCAGACTGCTCAGATGGTCTGGGACAGGTCTGCTTTCTGTCCCCAGAGTCAAAACTACATGGCGAGGCAGCTTTCAGTTTTTATGCACCACATATTTTAGAACAAACTCCCAGAAAACTGCTGGTCTGCTACAACTCCCTTGTAGATCCAGGCTGAAGACTTTCCTCTTTGTCGTTGCCTTTTATTGAATAAAACTGGAAGCTATTGATGTTCATCTTACACTGCACTGTAACTTTTACTCTCGTTTGGTTTTTAAATATCTTTTTATTGCCTTATATTGCTTCTCCTAATGCCTTTTATGTTTTATGTAAAGCAATTTGAATTGCCTTGTTGCTGAAATGTGCTATGTAAGTAAATGTGCCTTGCCACCATTGGCTTATCGATGATGTGCCACAGTATATGGGCATCAAACATATTTCAACAAGTCCAATTTAACCCAATTATCTAATTTGGAAATGAAAACAAAAGTGAATGTTAACATTATTACTCAGAATGTCAAATATTATCAATGTCTGATCACATTGCTGAGCGGCTTCCTGGTTCAAATGACAGGAATGGCCGGCCTGTACTTGCCCTAATCAGTAGTAATCACTGATATATTACCCAGACGGTGCAACTGTGAAGTCATAGGTAATGGGACATCATGGACACAGTCTAACCCAGGCACTAAGAGCTTTTATTGTTTTTGAAAGGTCAGGGTTAGGTATAATATTCAGTGGCACCATAAGACTTCGTTGTAAAGCTGTGTCCAGTGATGGTCCACAACAAAGGTGGTAAGTAAAATTATATCATAACTGATAGGTATGATGGCAAATACTGTTGAATAAGACCAGGTTCATCCATTCATAGCTCTCATGTACCCTCAAGGGGACGGGTACTTTCAGGATAATGCTCCCTTGTCAAAGTGCAAGAATAGTCCAGGAGTGGTTTGGGGAACATTCAGGTGAAATGACGTCATTGACCGGGCCACCACAATCACCACAGTTAACTCGAATGCAGCATCCTCAGAAGGACCCATCAACCTTGGGCAGTTGTGTGAAGCGCTGATGTCTGCATGGTCAGCTTGAACACCGGCCCGCTAAAGGACCCTTCGCTGAGCTACTTCTGTGATGTGCTGCAGTTGTTAGTCAGGGCCATTACAAACTTAACAGGGGTTTCTAGTAGTTTTGTGATCGCCGAGTGCAAAAGAATGGGGAGTGGAAATAAGTTTCACCCTTCACACACGTTGGCCTACGCGTGCCCAGCTACCCCATTCCGCCCACCCACAACCCCAAAAGTACACACGCAACTAAATAATCTAGATGGGAATGAAAACTTATCCTTCTGCAACAGACCCCCCGTTTAAAACAGTGTCTCATAGGCACACTTTCACCCAAGGGAACTCATGAAAAACAGACTCACTATTATTTTTGCTCAACCACGCTGTGAAGGGGATAACTCGCGCTGTGATTTGAATTTAAACATTTTTGTAACCCTCTAACCCACTATCTGTTAATCTGCATGATTAATGTGAGTGTCTGAGTCCGCCTGTCGTGTGTCTGAGCTGCCTGTCTTATCCTCTCTATTCACGACTAGATTGTGCTGCTCAAGGGCAGTATGACGATGAAGTGGTGGGTGGGGTGGGGGGGGCTTCTGTCTGCATTGCATCCTCTATTCCCTATTGACCTGGCCTCTGTAGAGACTCTATCCTTTGTTTTGTCCTATGTTCACGACTGCTTCATCACTACTTGTGACAGCTCCAGCTACACATCCTCCTCATTCTGTTCTCTCTCTCTCTCTCTCTCTCTCTCTCTCTCTCTCTCTCTCTCTCTCTCTCTCTCCCTCTGTGTGTGTGTGTGTGTGTGGGGGGGGGGTTCATGTGCTCGTGCATTCACTGCTTTCCCAGTGGTCCCCGGGCCCACAGAACGCAGCAGACCAAGCTCTCCCAGCCGATCCAGCACCAGCTCCCCCAGCCATCAAACGAAGACAAAACTTAGACGCGGACAAAGACACCGACATCTTCCCACACAAATCTTCTGCCTTCGGCACCTGTTTGCATGCAGGTAAACTGTCATATCCGTCTGTTTTTCTTTATGTGACTGGGGAAGTCCTCTGTCCTCTGTGACTCTTAACAGTTTGCAAAATAAACGGACTAATTCACAGTCAATGATAGACTGTTTACAGCCAAAGCCTGTACTGAGTGAGGTGGAGGAAGAGCGGACTAGATGGCAACTACTGAGACGACTCAGCAATCGCAAAAAAGTCATCTCTTGGATTAATTCCACAAAAGCCATCCACCCATAGCCATAAACTGTTCGTAGTGCGCATCACATGGAGGCCACACATGCACATTGGAGCAACATCAACATTTATAGTCACTCGTTTTATACGACTGATAGTCACTGTCCAGTTACATCTGGAGGGGGAAGACGTGGACATGGACACTTTTAAATTTTGACTGAGCAACCTCAAAAATCTTAAACTCATCACTTTTAAAATTGATTTTATGAGCTTTATGGTCATCCAAGACACGGCCATTTTGCACTTTTTTTTTCACCATTCCTTAAGAGAAGATATTTTTCCTGATCGCTGCCAAATAAACTTTTCAGGCCTTCGAACCCATCCTGACAAATCCCCTCACTCACCCCTCCTTGACCACTTTTTTTTTGGGGGGGGTTGTTTTCCCCCTTTTTCACCTCAAATGTATCCAATTGCCCTACTCTTTCACCCCCTCTGCCGATCTGGGGAGGGCTGCAGACTACCACATGCCTCATCCGATACATGTGGAGTCGCCAGCCACTTCTTTTCACCTGACAGTGAGGAGTTTCACCAGGGGGACGTAGCATGTGGGAGGATCGCGCTATTCCCCCCAGTCGCCCCACTCCCAAACAGGTGCCCCGACTGACCAGAGGAGGCGATAGTGCAGCAACCAGGGCACATACCCACATCTGGCTTCCCACCCGCACATATGGCCAATTGTGACTGTAGGGATGCCCGACCAAGCCGGAGGTAACGCGATTAATCGATCCAGCGATCCCCGTGTTGGTAGGAAATGGAATAGACCGCCACGCTACCCGGATGCCCATTTTTATTTTATTTTATTTATTTTTTTATGTATAAACTCACTGTGACCTGGAAATGTTAAGAAACCAAAACATCCAACTCATAAATGCTGCAAAGCCAACTGATTCACAGAGGGGGCTGACCTCTGCCCCCCCCCCTCCCATGGGTAGTACTTACTGCCGATGTCAGTTCACCTTGAACTCCTCTGACAATGTGCTGTATAGCTGCAGAGGGAAAGTTATTTCAGCTGAAATGTTTCTGTTTAATAATCTAGTCTCACAGCTCACGATGGGGTGTGAGTTGAAATGGACAGAGGTTACGTACCGCTAGCCTTTTCCTTAGCCACCCCTTCCCCCTTAATCTCTTCTCAACTACATCATCAATCAAGAGCCATCACATTTACTTTCCAAAGTTCGCTCTTTTTATCTCATCTTGGTGGCTCTGCAAACTCTTTGAGCTCAACAGCAAAAGAAGTTATACTGATGGACGGACGAAGACAGATTTAGTACACACAAGAGGACAGAGTTAGGGATTCAGTTGGGTTGATAAGCATTAGTTTGAAGATTAAACTATTATCTGTAGGCCAGGATTGGTCAGGCAGTATGGTGGCAGGAAATCTATAATGGAATTTAAGGTGAGTAGCTGGCCATGAATGGGGGGGGGGTATGTGGTTATCTACCACCAGGCAGAGACTGATAGGGAGGCGTTGAGAGGTGGAATTGATGGATAGCTTCTAAGGAGTGTTAAGGAATCATGGAGAGTAAAGACAAGGGCACAGGGATCGAGGTTGAAGGATGGATACGGATGATATATATATGTCCCACTGGTCAGCCTGGAGGAGTAAGGCAAAGGTAATGAGGCAGTAGGCTTTTTTCCCCAGCTGTACAGATGAACAGTTTAGATAAATATGCTGCAAGATTAGGAATCTATGAGGAAGGGGAAAGTGATGCGTATGATGTGTATATAAAAATTATACTTTTACTTTAGTTTCTACTTTATATATATATATATATATATATACACACAAATACATATATACATACACACACATATATACTATATACATACACGCATATACATATACACATATATACATGCACAGACACACACACACACACACACACACACACACACACACACACATATATATATATATATATATATATATCAATAGCTAACTCTGACTCTCAAGCTTTGACACTCTTACCACCCTTCCCACATCATCAGGGAAAAAAAGCAAAATACCAGCCTATCTTGCTCTGTCCTCTCCTATAGTACTGCAAAAGTTACCCGTGACAAGTCCAGCTCTGAAGCAGAAATTAGTCCGGCCTAGGCAATGCAACAAGAAAACAGCACAAAGAGTGAGGGTTTATCACCGAAACCAAAACCAACGAATTTCTAAAGCAAAATGCAAATCTTCCTTACAAATAATAGTATCATCACACAAGCTGTATGTGCACTTCAGTGCACCATGGAGACAACAGGTCAGTGTTCAAATCTATGTGCAAAACATATAACAGCCTACACTCCTACCTCACAAAAACGACAAAATTACACTTAACTCTACACATCATGACAGCACACACAGCCAAGCAACTCTTCAGACCAGTGGACGGTGAACAGAGACCATGGCATTTTAGGAACCCACCACCACCACAAACAAGCAATATTGTTAATAAATTACATTAGATAATATTAGATTCTACTAGATAGACTCTAATAATATTACATTTGTCCCTATTGGTCAAAGTGATTTTTTTTTACAGTTCATCAAAAAATTCCTTTGACAAATTAACATTGATTTTGTCAAGTTAAATTTAAATTCCCAGAGTGAAAGCTGGATTAGCAGAAGGATGGTAGAAGATGGACTTGTAAAGGTGGTTGTGTGTCTCACAAAAGAATGTTGAGGAGGGGAGAGAAAAGAAGATGAGGATGAGGTGAAAAGTGAAAAGAGAGAAAAAGGCCAGGGTAAAGAGTACTGGGTTGACGGTTCATCAGGGAGTTGTCATAGTTGTGAATTATTACTGTTATTGCGTCTGAGCAAACAAGGACTATGCGAATCCAGCAGACTTATGCTGTGTGTCCACCGGAGACCCATGAGAAAAAGTACCCAGCTAGCAGGGAATGTTCCCACAACATTGGCTAACATTCCCTACAGGCTCTGCCTATGTTTTAAAGAAGATGTTTTCATCTAATGTTCAAAGAACATTTTAAGGATGTTTACCATTTCAAATAATGTTCCTATAACGTTAAATGTTAACAAAGAAGGAACGTTTCAGGTGCAACATTCTGAGGATGTTTGGGGGATGTTGTTGAGGTAACAGATTCTAGAATGTTCTTCTATAAAACATCCCTGCAGTGTTACATGATAACAAAGGAAGAACATTTGTAAAGCAACATTTTGAAAATGTTTTCAGGATGTTATTAAGGCCTGAAATTACAGCACGTTTTTCTAGAACACGTTCCCAGAATGTTACCCTAGGAGGTTCTGTGGATGCACCGAAAACTTCCCGCTTAAAACACTAAGAGAACATTCTGATATGTTTTTTTTCTAATATTGTCAGAACGTTTTTATAACAAAAAATTGCTAACTCTTGTATCGTACATTCATTTGAGAACACCCACTAATTGTACGTCATGTTGCTGTATATCATGTGCAAACGACACTAAATTTCATGTAAATCAAGTGATGTTTGTCACATATGGTTGACTTCCTGTTGCCAGTATTTGGTGCTATATTATAATACTTCACTTCCTGTTATCAGTAGGCAGTGCTACATAAGTGTGCCATTAATGCAGTAATACAGTTAGTGGAGGTTGCCTGACATATAAAAAAAAAGTTGCCTGACATGCATATGCATTTTCATTAATATTGAACATTGCACGGAGTTAAATATCACTTCTTCTGTCCACTATGTGGCACTACAGAACACCCACTAATTATATGTCAGTTGTTGTATATCATGTGTAGACAACGCCATGTAAAATCCATGTAAATCGGTTGATGTTTGTTACATAAAGCTGACTTCCTGTTGTCAGTAGGTGGCGCTATGACTATGACTCAATATGGGCGTGAAGCTGGCTTCAGGCCTGGACTCTTTTCCAGGATGTGAAATTTGGGCTAGAATGGACAATGTAAAGTCAACTTACAACAGCTTTTGCATCTTTCATGGCAAAAAATACAAATGTTCCGCATCACCATGGCAACGGCATTCCACAAAAACTCTTTAACTCCGCAGTTTAGCATTATGAAGGTCTTCAGATGTCCCTGACCAAAACTGAGATGGATCTGGTGGACTACTAGGCAGAGATCGTAAAAGTACAGCGCCTGAAACTTCCTGGTGCCAGTAGGCGTCGCTATAACTATGACTCAGTATTGACATACAGATGTGATCAGGCCTGGGGCACATTGGACGATGTACATTCGAGTTACGCAAACTTCCTGTTTCATAATAAGGCTACTTCAAGCTGGCGCTTGCGATGTTTCTTTGAGAAAGACGCCAGGTCGATGTGTTTAGTAGTCATGACGAAATATTTCGCCAAAGAGTTTCAAGAAGTTCACGGCATGAGGAAAAAAAGTGTGACCCTTGAGAGGGGCCCTCAAAGGGGACTGGACGAGTTGTTCATTTTTGTGTTGTACCTCCGCTTGAAATTGTCAGATTTTTTTCTTTTCTTTTTTTTTTTGCTTTCAAAAGTTTTGAAGCCTCCAATTTTTTTTTTTTTTTGGGGGGGGTTGGGAATTGTGTCTCTTCCCCAGAGACACAATAGGTTATTGAATAATAGAGAGGGTATTTGAAGATGGGCGATGGACGGGTTGAGGATGGCGAGGTACTTCAGATGGCAGGTCTACACCCTAGGACCTGATGTGTGGATTTGACTAAAGCCAGATACTGAGTTTGTATTCACTGAGCCCATTGCATCCACTTCTTCAAACTGTCATCGCTCTACGGTATCTCTTCCGCTACATCTGTCACGTAGATGTATGTTCACACCGGTCCATATGGCCTCCCCAGCAAACACAAAAACGTCCCCAGCATGTCCCCTAAAGGTCCTCTGCGAACGTCCGGTAAACGTCATTGTGTAGGGGTTTCACTACGTCACGGGGATGTTATTGAGAGATGTCCAAAGAACGTCCAACGACATCTCCATGACGTCCCAGGGACGTTTAGAAGACTTTTCCCCTAACATCCCTGTAATGTCCTCGGGACGTTCCGCAATAACGTCCCCGGGACGTCATGGGAATGCCAGGAGGACTTTTCCCCTAATGTCCCTATAATGTCACCGGGACGCTACAGGGACCTCCCGCAATAACGTCTCCGTGACGTAATTATAACCCAACACAATGACATTTACCGGACGTTCAGAGAAGACCTTTAGTGCTGGGGACGTTTTTCCCAGCAAACCAAAAAACATCCCCAACACGCCCCCTAAAATTCATGTTCATATTTTTCACGTGACAATAGTTACATGTGACAAACAATGCACAGGATGAGCATTATATTAATGAATTCAATATACTTGTTTGTTACACTTTTTGCTCATTTCCTTTCCCGCTCCTCAGGTTGTTTTAAGTTCAGACCCACTATTAAGACCCGTGGTAGCCCAAAGGTGGGGGAAACGGGATTGTTCCCATGGAAAGCTCCGTAACGCACATCCCAACTTCAAGAACCACCGAGAAAGTGCCCTGGAGCAAGGCAGCAAACGCCCCACAGTTCAGATAAAGCCACTGAGTACCAGCACGAGGGGACTTTTGTTGCTTCATTGTGATGCAAAACTGACCATTTAAACCATGCACAATGTGAGCCACATTTACCTCCTCTTGAATCAGTGACAGTGACTTCATAAAATCAGTTTGCACCTAGGGGCGTCCAGTTGGCGTGGCGGTCTATTCCGTTGCCTAACTACATGGGGATCGCCGTGTTACCTCCGGCTTGGTCGGGCGTCCCTACAGACAAAATTGGTCGTGTCTGCGGGTGGGAAACCGGATGTGGGTATGTGTCCTGGTCGCTGCACTAGCGCCTCCTCTGGTCGGTCAGCTGTTCAGTGGGGAGGGGGAACTGGGAGGAATAGCGTGATCCTCCCACGCGCTACGACCCCCTGGTGAAACTCCTCACTGTCAGGTGAAAAGAAGCGGCTGGTGACTCCACATGTATCGGAGGAGGCATGTGGTAGTCTGCAGCCCTCCCCGGATCAGCAGAGGGGGTGGAGCAGCGACCGGGACAGCTCGGAAGAATGGGGTAATTGGCCAAGTACAGTGTACAATCGGGTAGAAAAGGGGAGGGGAGAAAAAATAAATCATATGCATCTTGCCTGTAAGTGGGTCCGATGTGATGTCATTTGAAAAATACACATCTCCGTTGTGTTCATTTGTGGAGACAGTGCAGTGTAACATGTCCCTTTATGGGACATGACATGTAAGAGACTGCAGGGAGGCGACACACGGTCAATTATACAGCCAGAGATAAGCAAACCGGTGCTCCTACATTGCATCCCGCTGTTATCTTAATGAAAGGGTGGCAGTGTAGACGCCGCGTGCACTGACCGAGACGTCACAGGAAGTCTCAGTTATGGCACGTGGTGATCTCCGCGACCCTCGGCTGCGCTGACACACAGCCGGCGTAGCAAAGACCATTAAAACGGCTCTGTGTAGGTGATTAAACTGAAAATGAATACTTGTGGTCTCTTGTTTCACTCTCTTGTTCACATTTGATTTCCCTTTCGATTAAATTCTCTCCTTCCTTCCTTCCTTCCTTCCTTCCTTCCTTCCTTCCTTCCTTCCTTTTCTTTCTTTGTTTCTTACGAACTCCCCTTTTTCCAGCGCACCTTCCATGCGTGCGTGCTTCTATTTCTGTCGTCTGCCAGAGGGGCTGAAATACATGACCTGCCAAAATCAACTCTCCTCAGCTGCACGTCTCTCTCCTCCCTGCGCTTCAGCAGTATGGTGTAGTATATGGAAAAACATTTATTGATTTAACGAGAGCAGCATTATTATCATGATATAATATACTGTTATATATGATTTACAAATATCAGGGCACGTGTCATGGGCGTTATTCGTCACATTCAAGACTCAAGACTACTTACTGTGTTTGATGTTTCGCTCTTCTGCGCCATTATATTGTGTATTATTCCAATTAACTCCGTTTAAAATACCTGGAAAATTCAAATGTTCATTCATTCATTCAGTGTTATTAAACTAGAATGGCATCATGAGTTGTTGTTTGTTTTGTTTAACTTCAGCAGTGAATGGACCTTCTTATATGGACCGACGTGGGGGCGCGGCTGGAGACGAGCGAACCGTGACCCCCACCACCGGTCGCAGCAGTGTTATAATGAGCAGCGCGGGCGGGGGGTGTCCCCAGCCCAACATCCGGCCCTTTTTCTGGCACAGCGGTGATGATTATTGTGTGATGAACACACGATGGCGGTCAGCCGTAATGAAGGGCTCCTCGTCTGTCTTGCTCAGCCCGACTTTTCTACTGCTAGTGGACACCAGGATCGAATGGCGTCTGCTATGCTGTTACGCAAACTCAGATGTGTGTATGGCTGTGCGTGCGTGCGCGCGCGTGTGCGTGTGCGTGCGTGTGTGTGATGCTGAGGATAAAGGGCTAGTGTAAAGTAGAGGGGAAGCAAGTCAATCGGTTTTGCTGTTTTGTTTTTTCCGAGGGATTTGGACTCTGCTTGATTACAGAGCCTCCGCTGACAGCAGATGACTTTGCAATCATATGAACCCTTGAAAGCACTTCACAATTAAAACACACACACACGTGCTCGCGAGAATTATTTAATCAAATACACAATGGCTGATGACATTAGCGTGGCGATCCGGCTCGTGCACGTGTCACAGTGAGCAAGCAGCGGTGACTGCTGAGCTCGGGCAAGCCAGTGATGGATTTCTTCATTCGGAAACCAATCAGCTTACTTCGGAGTCCCTCGCTGCCCCGGATGAAAATTACGAGGATGACAGTTTGGCCTTTGTGGGAGAAGAGCAGATTTTTTTTAGATAAGCCGGAGATGACAACCTTGCCTGAAGGGGACGGTTAGAATTTCAATTCCCCGGACATGCTGAGTTATTTAACTGCCAGTACGATCCCTCCGCTGGCAGGAGCGGCGCGAGCGCCGCCCGTGCCGGGTGAAAAGACCCCTCATGTGCCCCCCCCCCCCCACGTAGCCTTGGGTTGAACTGTGTTTTGGGACGGGTCAAATTACTTTTACGTATTATCGCTCCTGTCCGGAGCAGATGACGGACAAGGTGCTCAGTTGGTTCACAAGTACCGGCTTGTGTTTTCTAGAAAGCGCGGAGGTTTGGTTCCCCTCGCTTGAAGACTGGCAGGGGCAGCCGCGGCTCCGACTGCCCCAGTTCTGCCAAGACAGCTCTGACTCAGCCTGCTCACTCAGGAGGGCAACACGGCCGTGCTGCGTCTGGGCCATTCAGGTGCCGTGTGGGGCAAAAACCACAACACACCTCCCAAACGGAGGCAATTATCGATCAGTCAATTAAACAATCAGTCAAGCTTTATTCGTAGCACGTGCTGCCATGGAACATTTTGAACATAAGAATCAAATGTATTGCACTTTAAATGAGAATATGAAGCTGCTGATAAAGAATAAATAGGTACAGAGAATGAGACATATAGATAGCATCCACATCTATAATGTGCAAAATCTTCTTCTTTTCTTTTAGTTTTCCTGCCCCTTTTCTCCCCAGTTGTACTTGGCCAATTACCCCACTCGGTCACCAGCCGCGTCTTTTCACCTGACAGTGAGGAGTTTCGCCAGGGGGACGTAGCGCGTGGGGGGGATCACGCTATTCCCCCTCCCCCCTGAACAGGTGCCCAGACCAACCAGAGGAGGCGCTAGTGCAGCGACCAGGACACACACCCACATCCAGCTTCCTACCCGCAGACACGGCCAGTTGTGTCTGTGGGGACTCCCGATCAAGCCGGAGGTAACACGGGGATTCGAACCGACGATCCCGGTGTTGGTAGACAACGGAATAGACCGCCACGCCACCCGGAAGCCCCGAATATGCAAAATCTAACCCAAAACAAAGAAGGTTGTGAACAGAGTCGAACAGAATGGGGGGGGGGTATAGGGTATATACCCGTTTGACATATAGGAGAGAATGTGTAAGAGTGTGTATGTTGGCGGTTGAGGGTTTACAGATGTTTTGGTTTGCACCTGCGCATTTCTGCTTCAGGATGGATTTCGGCTGTTTGGATGAGAAATATGTAATGGCATTGATGCCGTTTTACAATGCCAGAGAATGACACGGGGTGTGACGTAACACCATATTAATGCTCATGACTTTAACTTTCTTTTGGGCCTCAGTGTAATCAGGACCCGAATATCGTTTCAAACGAGTCAGTGGCAGAGCCAGCTCCGTATTAGGCACTGTGTGGGTTACGTAAGCACAAGAAACAACGTGTCAGATGTTGTAGATTACATAATCAGGATTTTGAACTGTGAGTAGCGGTGTGTGTAGAGGGGGGCAGAGGCTTGTAAAGTCCAGACCAGATGAGAACGTTTATTACTTTGGGTTAATCTAGTGAAGCTGGCCGGGCTCACAGTGAGCTAACCCCCTAAGTAAGGTTTAGATTAGTATCATTCCAGGTAATTTCTTCAAAATCTTGTTCTGGTTTTTAGTCTGTCTCCAACTATTCATATTTAGAACAAGGGTAAAAAGGGGAGGGGCCTGGACGTTGACCACAGTGTCCATGTATAGAGGATATAAAAGGAGTGTAGGTGTGGAGGACAGTGACGGTGGTCTCGTTGCATAAAGGATATAGGCGTCCAGGTAGCGTAGCGGTCTATTCCGTTGCCTACCAACGTGGGGATCGCTGGTTCGAAATCCCATGTTACCTCCAGCTTGGTCGGGCGTCCCTACAGACATAATTGGCTGTGTATGTGGCTGGAAAGCCGGATGTGGGTATGTGTCCTGGTTGCTGCACTAGCGCCTGCTCTGGTCGGTCGGGGCGCCTGTTCGGGGGGGAGGGGGAACTGGGGAGAATGGCGTGATCCTCCCACGCGCTACATCCCCCTGGCAAAACTCCTCACTGTCAGGTGAAAAGAGGCAGCTGGCGACCAAATGTGGAGCAGTGGTCAGTCTGCTCTTCTGAAGAGTGGGGTAATTGGCCAGGTACAATTGAAAGACAAAGACAAAGGGGGGAAATCCAAAAAAGAAGAAAAAAAAATAAAGGATATAAAGGGGTGTAGATGTAGAGGACAGTGATGTAGGTGTCCATGTATAAAGGATATAAAGGGGTGTAGCTGTAGAGGACAGTGATGATGGTGTCCATGTATAAAGGATATAAAGGGGTGTAGATGTAGAGGACAGTGATGGAGGTATCCACGTATAAAGCATATAAAGGGGGTAGATGTAGAGGACAGTGATTGAGGTGTCCATGTATAAAGGATATAAAGGGGTGTAGATTTAGAGGAAAGTGATGGAGGTGTCCATGTATAAAGAATATAAAGGGGTGTAGCTGTAGAGGGCAGTGATGATGCTGTCCATGCATAAACGATATAAATCGGTGTAGGTGTAGAGGACAGTGATGGAGGTAACCATATATAAAGGATATAAAGGCGTGTAGATGTAGAGGACAGTGATGGAGGTGTCCATAAATAAAGGATATAAAGGGGTATAGATGTAGGGGACAGTGATGGTGGTCTCCATGCATAAAGGGGAGATTGATGGAGGTGTGGGTTAGACTGAAGGTGGCAGTGTTGTAGTAAAACATCTCGTCCCAACTTCTCACAAGTCTACCCATAGAGTTTAGTTAGCTAAAGCCTGTGTGTCGCCTTTCTGCACACTTCATATTTTATTGATTTAGGACCCTGGACCTAACATGTGTCATCTATGTCACATGGGTCTCTGGGTCTTTGATGTCCCCATTTGACATGAACAAACCGAGGACATTGATCATAGTCTGCATTTCCCCCCAGGAAGAAAAGCAAAGTATAGATTTTCTCCCATTAAAGCAGTTGTGTGAAGTGACCTTTCTGTTAAATTTATCACCAGGAATTGAGTGCTACCATCTTACCGCCATGTGTTGTCATAGCAACACTTTCTCAGCTCAGAAAATGTAAAGAAAAGGTTTACTGCCTTATTTAAATCCTGAGAATTGTTTTATTGTATACATGTAAAAGGAAACCAGTTTCCTTACAGTTAAAGGCCTCAGCTACATCTTTAATGCACACTTTGCCATTGAAATGCCATTGATGTGTGATATGTGAGCCGTTGACAGTGGTTTACATACAACTGAAAGTAAAATAATAGATGCACAGCAATTGCAAGCAATATATATATATATATATATATATATATATATATATATATATATATATATATATACATTATCTTAACCGCTTATCCTGCTCTCAGGGTCGCGGGGATGCTGGAGCCTATTCCAGCAGTCATTGGGCAGCAGGTAGATAGACACCCTGGACAGGCCACCAGGCCATCACAGGGCCGACACACACACACACACACACACACACACACATACACACTTGCTTGCTTGCTTGCTGGTTGTCCATCGTGTCCGATGATGACTATCTTCTCCTATTTGTGAGTCCTAGATGCACAGTTGCGATTGCAGAGCGGGCATGTAAAAGTGGTGCTGGAGGGGGCAGGGGTAGCTTTGCGAGCATGCCTCTTCACACGCTTTGCTACACGGTTTTGTGTGCGCTGGTTTTCCATATACTTCACTCCCTCTGAGACGTGAGAGCACCAGGTTGTGCAGCAGGAAGCAAGTTCCTCCAAAGAAGAGGGGTTGATCTGGCATCTTTTCAGTGTGGTCTTCATTTGGTCTTTGAACCACTTCTTCTGCCCACCAGCAGTGCGTTGACCAAGGCGTAGTTGGCCATAGAGGACTTTACAAGGGAGTCGTTCACAGGGCATGCGAATTACATGTCCAAGCCGCCTGAGTTGATAGTGGTTTAGGGTAGACTCGATGCTGCAGCTGCCTGCCCGCTCCAACACCTCTGTGTGTGGCACTCTGCCCTCCCTAGTAATGCCAAGGATCCTCTGGAGACATTTCACGTGGAAGGCCTCCAGGCTTCTGAGATAGTGGCTGTAGGTTGTCCATGCCTCACATCCATAGAGTAGTGTGGAGATACACACTGCCCTGTAAACAAGCACTTTGGTGTAGAGATTGAGGTTGCTGTTCTGGAAAACCTTTCTCCTTAGACGACCAAAAGATGTTGAGGCTTGTTTGAGGTGGTGCTGAATCTCATTGTCCATTGTGCAGGTGTCATATAGCATACTTCCCAGATATTTGATGGCAGGAACAGTGGCCAGTTGTTGCTCTTCTGCTGTGAAGGTTGTTGGGTGGCTTGGGAGGCCGGCAGTCATCTGACAGATTACCTCTGTCTTTTGGGTGTTGATAATCAGTCCCATTCTCCTGTATGCAGTTACAAGTGCCGACAGAGTGTTTTGTAGGGCTTCTGATGTGTGAACTACCAGGGCACAATCATCAGCATACTATAGCTCAATAATGTTCTCAGAGGTCAACTTGGTGGTTGCCTGAAACCTCCTGATGTTGAATAGGTTTCCATTGGGCCTGAAGTCAATGGTATCTCCAGCCTGCTTTTACAACCTCCTTCGTAACAGTGTTGTAACAGAGAGTAAGAAGATATTGAACAGGACTGGGGCTAGCACACAGCCTTGTCTGACTCCAGTCTGCACACCAAAGGGCTCAGAACTGTGGTTCCCCACTACCACTCGGGCCATCATTCCTGAGTGAAACTGTCTAAGAATGGTGAGAAACTTGGGTGGGCATCCAAATTTCTTCAGGACTTGCCACAGCAGGGCCCGGTTAACTGTATCAAATGCCTTTGAGGGGTCTATGAATGCTATATATAGAGTCTTGTGCTGATCTCTGCATTTCTCCTGGAGCTGGCGTGTGACAAAGACCATGTCAATGGTCCCTCTATCCTTTCGGAAGCCGCATTGTGACTCTGGTATGACCTGTTCGGCTATTGCGAGTGTTAGTCTGCGGAGCATGATCTTGGCTAGAACCTTTCCGTTAATGGCCAGTAGTGAAATACCCCTACTGTTGGAGCAGATGGATTTGTCTTCTTTGTTTTTATAAATGGCCACAATGCTGGCGTCTTTCCACTGTTGGGGGACACACTCGCGACTCCACACCTCAAGAATATAGAGATACAGTGTCCTCGTACAGAGGTAGCCTCCTTCCTTGAGGATTTCAGCTGGAATATCAGGTCCAGGGGTTTTGTTGTTTTTCAGGGTCTTGACTGCATGTAATATTTCTTTTAAAGATGGTGCGAGGTCTAGGTCTTGCAAGGTAGGCTGTTCAGGGAGTTCTGCCAGTAAGGTTGAGTCCACTGGGGTGGGCTGGTTTAGCAGGGTGTTAAAATGCTCGGCCCACCACTCCACTAATAGGGCCTGATCCTTGATGAGAGTTGTTCTATCAGCAGACCTAGCAGGTGCCAGTTTATGGGGTCATAGATGGCCTCAACTGCATCATAGAAACCATGCATGTCGTTCCTGTCTGGATGAGCCTGGATTTCATTAGCTTTCAAAATTCACCACTCATTTTGCAGATTCCGCAGAGTTGCTTGGGCCTCAGAGCGGAGGTCTTGCCATTTTTTCTTGAGAGGTTAGGATAGTGGGTTGCTGAGGGCAGCTCTGTGTGCCTTATGCATGTTGTCCAGGAGGGTGGAGATTGTTCCGGCATTGTCATCAAACCAGTCTTCACGTTTCTTGGTTTTGAAGCCAATGGATTGGGCTGCATTGTCAAAGAGGGTGGTGCTCAGAGAGGTCCACTTTTCATCCATCCCAGACTCTGAGTTGATCTGCTGTTTAATGTCAACTAAGTTGTCAGCTACGGAAGGTTTTTCGGGCGTCACTGTTGGAGAGTTTGGCGCAGTGGAGTGGTTTCTTTTTTGGCCCAGATTGGCGTCTCAAGGGTCAGACATGCACTCTGACTTTTGTCAGGATCATACGGTGGTCTGTCCAGCAGTCTGCTCCTCGCAAAGCTCTTGTAAGGAGCACGTCTTTAAGATCAGCCCGCCTCACGATGGCATAATCAAGCAGGTGCCAGTGTTTGGATCTGGGATGCATCCAGGATGCCTTGTATTTATTCTTTTGCTGGAAAATGGTGTTTGTGATGGCGAGGTCATGTTCCGAGCACAGACTAAGAAGTCTTATGCCATCGGGGTTGACTTTTCCAATGCCGTGGGCACCAATCTCTCCATTCCAATTTTGCATGTTCTTCCCAACTCGGGCATTAAAATCACCAAGCAGAATGATCTTGTCGCTCCTTGTGATGTTGATGAGTATATCATCGAGTGCCTGGTAGAAGCGATCTTGCGCTTCATCATGGGATGGTAAAGTTGGAGCGTAGGCACTTATCAAGGTGATGTATTGGCATTTTGTGAGGGGTATGCGGAGAGTCATCAGCCATTCACTAATGCCCACTGGTGTTTCTTCGAGTTTGGGTAAGAGACTGTTCTTGATTGCAAAACCAACTCCATGGATGTGTTGACCTCCTAGGGGGTATCCTTTCCAAAACAATGTATAGCCCTCTCCTACTTCATTGAGCAAGCCCTCTTCAAGGAGCCTGGTCTCACTGAGTGCCGCACATCCACACAATAGCACTTCAGCTTGCTGGCAATAAGTGCTGTTCTGCATTGAGGTCTGTCTGTACAGTGGCTGACATTCAGGAGTGTTCTTATGTTCCATGCTACAATTCTTAGTGGTATAATATGTGTTTTTCGACCGCATAGTAGAATGGCCCGGCAGGTATGGTTTCCTGCCCAGTGGGCAATTTTTTGGGCCACCTTTTCTAGACCGTTCCCCAAATGGGGTGAGCAGTGCGGTCCCTAAATAGGGCTGCTCAGACGTACAGGGGTCTGCCGAACACAGCTGCCGTTCAATCCCAGCTGCCAACGACCTTTGCCCTGTGCCGCTGGCGTGCAGAGTTCCAACTAAGAGCTCCCACCTCATTCAGACCTGCTCCCGTCACTGGATACTTCATCGCCGCCAGACTTTGTGAGGTCGGGGACTCAGATAGCGGAAGAAGATACCTGCGCAGAGATGGTTTTTAAAGTGGCATGGGGGGGGGGTACGCTTCGGAGATGGTTCCGATGGCAAGGGGGGTCCCTAGACGACCAGCACCTCCACACAACTGCAGGAGGCTGCCGGAAATCCAGTTTTTCGGAAAGCTCCTCAAAGCGTGCCGCCACAGCTTGAATTTCTGTTGGGGTATGCTCCTTTAGCCTTATGTCTTCCCAGACTTACCAACAAGGCAGCGGGGTAGTGGTGGATAGTTGCCACGGCATGTCCACCAGGGTGGGCCTGCACACCATATCTCTGGGGCCCACTGCTGTTCCGAGATCCCCTGCCAAGTTAGCCTGGGGCCACAAGACCCCAGTTACCATGTGTGGCCATGAGGAGGCTTGGCAGGAATCTTGGTGAAGGAGAGGCTATGTACTGGCAAGGGAAGGCTTACACGCTAGGATGCTTCCCTATTCGCCACAAAGGCTAGCCAGCGGCAGCAAGCTAAAAGCAGGAGGGATGCAAGCAGGTTGGAAGAACACATGCACCTTCCCTCCAACTACACGCTGCTGCACTAGACGCATCACAACACCCTGTGGGCTGCCCACACACACACACACACACACACACACACACACACACACACACACACACACACACACACACGCACACCTATTCATTCATTCCTCGGGACAATTTAGGATGGCCAGTTCACCTGACCTACATGTCCTTGGACTGTGGGAGGAAACCGCAGCCCCCCGAGGAAACCCACGCAGACATGGGGAGGATATGCAAAAGCCACACAGAGGACGACCCGGGATGACCCACCAAGGTTGGACATTCTTGCTATGAGGTGACCGCACTAACCACTGCGCCATCGTGTACATTGGTCGGGCGTCCCTGCAGACACAAGTGGCCGTGTCTGTGGGTGGGGTTGCATACTGCCACATGCCTCCTCCGATACATGTGGAGTCGCCAGCCGCTTCTTTTCACCTGACAGTGAGGAGTTTCACCAGGGGGGGTAGCGCATGGGAGGCTCACGCTATTTCCCCCAGTCCCCCCCCCCATCAACAGGCGCCCCGACTGACCAGAGGAGGCACTAGGGCAGCGACCAGTAGAGATTCCCACATCCGGCTTGGCTCTGCAACCCTCCCCGGCTCGGCAAAGGGGGTGGGGGGCAGCAACTGGGAAGGCTTAGAAGAGTGCAGTAATTGGCCGGGTACAACTGGGGTGAAAAAGAGGGAATCCCCGCCCCCCCCCCAAAAAAAGAATAGATGCACAGTAATTGCAGCAACAACAAAAAACAAAAAATAGAAAGTATATACTATACTAGTACTGTGGGTCATTAGATTAACATACCACTTTGCAACGTGCTAAAGAAAGGAAACCCCATATCCTGCTCCAGTCTGTTAATAACAAATGACACACCAGAGGCGGCCACTGTACTTTTTCTATTTAAACCCAGTGCAGGGGACTGACAGGAATACCTCCCACTGGAGTACTTCAAGCCATTTATAATAGCAGAAAAAAACAGTGGAAACACAAGCAGTCCCAGCGCGAAGGGAATATAGGTTAGCATAGTTTTTTTTTTAAAGTTGAGCATACAAGACTCTCTCTCTCCCTCTCTCTCTCTCTCTCTCCCTTCCTCCCAGTCGGTGTGTGTAGTCTAAAGTAGGGCACAATGATTCTGCTTCAGGAGGTAGGCATAAATCATAATGCTACAAGTGAAGTGCTGCAAACAGGAGTAAGGAACAAGTGGTTCAGACCTCACAGCAGCATGATAAAAAGCCGGCATCACACTGCTATGGAGTATAAAAATTGACTGCTGTGGCTGCAAGTCAGACATACCCTTTTCTCTGTACATTTCATACTGTGCACACAGTGTATAGACACACAAACACAAGCACAAGCATGCACGCACACACACAAACACCTATTCACACTAACCCTACTTCAGCAAAGACATAATTTGACCTGCAATGGCTGACAACATGCACTTGCTGGACAGCCCAAAATTTTATGATGACAATTGAATTATGATGATTTAATGATGACAATTAATCTTTCCTTCCTGTTGAGACACCTATGTTGCTATGTACTAGGTGCTAATACTGTAAAATGGAACCAAACAAAAAAATTGTTTCTGTATCAGTGGTTACAAGTACAGCAAGTTACAACATTTTAGCTGTTGTTGGGCTTTAGCTGCATCAAAGAGGTGTCATTATTTCCCCCAAACTAAATTCTGTCATAACCATGCCCCACAGTTATGATGTTCATAAAGCACTTTGACTCCATCCAGTTGAATGGTCATGTTATATTCAATTGGATGAGCTAATTGGACAGTGAAGATGCACTGATGCTACTTTGCACTGCCGGTAAGAATTTGAATTGTTAAACGTAAAGCATTGGTCGATACAGAGTACCAATCTAATCCTTAGTTTAAAAAAACAGATATTAAACAACTAGTTTTGGATAAATGGCACAAGAAGTAATCTATTTTTTTCTCATTAAGGATGACCTGTCATCCCTAATATGCGCAAAAGACAAATGATGTTGTTTGCATTGACTTCCGATGTGTTAAAAGTGGCTCTTGTATTGAATTCATGTAGAAGCAGCAACTAAGGAGGTTTATATGAGACATAACACTAGATGCCTTCAAAAATATTGAATCAATAGAATGCTGTTTTATGGAGCAGGGGAGAAGGGTAGAGGTTAGCTGGGGAAAAAATGCCTGCTAGCAAAGCAAATTGCATTTGTATGGGATTTATGAGGTAAAGGAAGCTAGCTATCATGTGAAATTTGTTAGCTGCACAGCTACAGTGCTGTATGTAGCACACTGTGTTCCTCAGTCTTAGACTGCTTTTATTGTCATTGCCCTATATGCATGTCTCATACATACAAGGTAACAACATTGTGTTTCACATGGACCACAGTGCCACATAAAAAACAAATAACATGTAATAAACATTAAAAAAAAGTGCATTAGAAACAAAAATTACTTCACAAACCTAGACATCACAAGCACACCTGACACGGACAGTGAGTGAGAGGGTCAAAAAGTCATCTTATGGAAGGTCGAAGTGTTCAGGCTATTTAGGAACCTTACAGCCTGAGGAATTAAACTGTTGCACAGTCTGGTGGAGGCAGCACAGATGCTCCGGTACCTCCTGCCAGAGGGTAGGAGGGTGAAGTGGATGTGGGAGGGGTAGGTGGGGTCCTTCATGATGCTGAGAGTCTTCCGGGTACACCATGCATTATAGATGGCCTGGGTGGATGGGAGAGCAGTTCCTATGATCTTTCCAGGTGTCTTCACTGTCCGCTGTAGGGATTTGCAGTCGGAGGCCTTGCAGTTCCCATGCCAGACAGAGATACAGCTGGTCAGAATACTCTCTATGGTGCCTCTGTAGAATGTGATGAGGATGGGTGGGCGGGAGACTCTCCTTCGGATGCCACAGGAAGTGAAGACGCTGCTGGGCCTTCTTGGAGAGTGCAGTGACCTGTGAAGACCAGGAGAGGTCCTCTGTGATGTGAACTCCGATGAACTTAACACTGCTGACTCTCTCCATGTCCATACCATTGATGGTCATAGGGGTATGGTGGGTGCTGGTCTTCCTAAAGTCAATAATAACCTCCATTTTTTTCTATATTTAGGGAGAGGTTGTTGTTTTTGCACCTTGCCACCAGTCGATCCACCTCCGCTCTGTATGATAATTAATTCACCATTGTTGCTGATGAGACCTACCACTACCCACCACCTATCATCGGCAAACTTTGAGTTTGGAGGTGGTTGATGTTGTGCAGTCACGATTCAGCAGGGTGAACAAGAGCGGACTGAGCACACAGCCCTGTGGAGCACCAGAGCTCAATGTGATGGTCCTGGAGGTGA
The DNA here is from genome assembly GCF_029633865.1 of Lampris incognitus. Lineage (NCBI taxonomy): Eukaryota > Metazoa > Chordata > Actinopteri > Lampriformes > Lampridae > Lampris > Lampris incognitus. The sequence goes on from NC_079218.1 coordinate 41,408,343, forward strand.
ACTTGCCAATTTGCACTGACTGTGGCCTCCCTGTGAGGAAGTCCAGCACCCAATTGCAGAGGGAGGTGTTAACGCCCAGCTGGCTCAGCTTCCCGATCAGGTGTTGTGGTATGATTGTGTTAAAAGCTGAGCTGAAGTCAGTGAACAACACCCTCACAAAGCTGTTCTTTCACTCCAGGTGGGACAGGGCTGGATGAAGAGCAGAGGTTATGGCACTTCTGTGGAGCGGTTAGCGCAGTATGCAAACTGGAGAGGGTCCAGAGTGGAGAGGAGGTTGGACTTGATGTGCTTCATGACCAAGCCTCACAAAGCACTACATGATGATGATGGGAGTCAGTGCAATGGGGCAGTAGTTATTGTGGCAGGACACAGGGGACTTCTTTGGCACTGGTATGATAGTGGTAGACTTGAAACGTGGGGATGGCTGCCTGGGTCGGTCTCCATAACACTTTCGATGTCCAGGTAATATCTAATAGTAACATTACGATGACAAAATAAACAAATACAAAAGATTGATGAATAACTGAACTTGCTGACTACCAGATTTTAAGGATGAATTGGATGGTGACATCTTCATCAAAAAACAAATGGAGGGCCTCAAGATTCAGGCTGCTAACATCCTCTTGCTTGGCTTAGCAAAATATTTCAGAAGACCTGGTGGACTCATTCCCATCTGGTCAAAATGAAAATGAATTGCTTGGGGTAGCTAGCACCAACAAAAACATAGCACCATATCACAGTCCGTTAAAAAGTTTAAAAAAAAAAACAGTTTGAAAAATCAATGCCTGTTAGCTGTCAGTTGTCATGTGTTGTGAAATTTTCCGCACATCGAAGGTTTATAACTGCATTGTCAAAGCTTATTTTATGGGGTTGTTCTATGTCGGAAAAACAGAAAGAAAGGCCTTAACAAGGATTGATTGACCTAGATCGCTTACAACTAACTGCAAAAGTATATGTCATTTAATGGATTGTGTAAGTGGCAGGCCCTCATTCAGGTACTCTTATAAAGCAAATCCAGTTTTTAAGTTATAGGATATCACTAAACATGCCTTCCTCAAATTATGTGTTTGAACATTTTTTTTGTTATCTAAACGTTTTCTGATAACAGAGCATGAAGGCAATCAGATAGAAAAAAATCATTCTCTCTTATAAGTAAATAAATACACTAAATAACTGATAAACCAATACACACAAATACACAAACAGGCACACTAACATCATCTCATATGTTGTGACAAAAAAGGGGCAGCCCCCCCTTTTTTCTCCCCAGTTGTATCTGGCCAATTACCCCACTCTTTCGAGCCGTCCCGGTCGCTGCTCCAGCCCCCCCCCCCCTTTGCTGATCCAAGGAGGACTGCAGACTACCACATGCTTCCTCCAATACATGTGGAGTCAGTCGCTTCTTTTCACTTGACAGTGAGGAGTTTCAGCATGGGGGACATAGTGCATGGGAGGATCAAGCCATTCCTCCCAGTCTCCCCCCCTCCCCGCAAGCAGACGCCCCTACTGATCAGAGGAGGAGCTCGTGCAGCGACAAAGACACATACCCACATCCAGCTTCCCACCCGCAGACACTGACAATCGTGTCTGTAAGGACGCCCGACCAAGCCAGAGGTAACACAGAGATTCGATGTCGGTATGCAATGGAATAGACCACTGCGCTACCAGGACGCCTCCCCCTCTGGGGAAGGGCTTTTTTTTTTTTTTGACAAAAAAGAAAAACAAGGGACCAGCAGGGTATAATCATGATTGGAAAGGGGCCTGAACCTTAGTGTTAATACCAGAATCAAGAGTTTGGGCACAGCCAAAATAACTCAAAGCAGTGCAGCAAAGTCTGTGTATGAATAAAACATAGCTTAATAACAGGAGAGAAAAGGTTTGATCCTGGGAACTAGAGTTTATAGATGGTGAACCAGAAAGCTTCAGATCTTCTGCAACTTTTTAGCACTGGAAAGTTTGGCTGACTTTCTCTTCACTGAGCCAAAATGCCCAGGGTTTACAACCGAGGAAACTGAATATGTGGCTTCGGTTCTGCAACTGCTTTCCACTTGTTTTAAGTTCAAGGATGAGATAACTGAGAGGGGGTAAAGGATGCGATAACTAAGAGGGGAGTAAAAGGAAGAAATAACTGAGAGGGGGTAAAGGATGAGATAACTGAGAGGCGGTAAAGAATGAGATAACGGATAGGGGAGTAAAGAATGAGATAACGGATAGGGGAGTAAAGGATGAGATAACTGAGAGGGGAGTAAAGGATGAGATAACTGAGAGGGGAGTAAAGGATGTGATAACTGAGAGGGGCGGTAAAGGATGAGATAACTGAGAGGGAGTAAAGGATGAGATAACTGAGAGGGGAGTAAAGGATGAGATAACTGAGAGGGGAGTAAAGGATGAGATAACTGAGAGGGGAGTAAAGGATGAGATAACTGAGAGGGGAGTAAAGGATGAGATAACTGAGAGGGGGTAAAGGATGCGATAACTAAGAGGGGAGTAAAAGGAAGAAATAACTGAGAGGGGGTAAAGGATGTGATAACTAAGAGGGGAGTAAAAGGAAGAAATAACTGAGAGGAGAGTAAAGGATGTGATAACTGAGAGGGGAGTAAAAGGAAGAAATAACTGAGAGGGGGTAAAGGATGAGATAACTGAGAGGAGAGTAAAGGATGTGATAACTGAGAGGGGCAGTAAAGGATGAGATAACTGAGAGGGGAGTAAAGGATGAGATAACTGAGAGGGAGTAAAGGATGAGATAACTGAGAGGGGAGTAAAGGATGAGATAACTGAGAGGCGGTAAAGAATGAGATAACGGATAGGGGAGCAAAGAATGAGATAACGGATAGGGGAGTAAAGAATGAGATAACGGATAGGGGAGTAAAGGATGAGATAACTGAGAGGGGAGTAAAGGTAGAGATAACTGAGAGGGGGTAAAGGATGAGATAACTGAGAGGGGGTAAAGGATGAGATAACTGAGAGGGGAGTAAAAGGAAGAAATAACTGAGAGGGGAGTAAAGAATGAGATAACTGAGAAGGGAGTAAAGGATGAGATAACTGAGAAGGGAGTAAAGGTAGAGATAACTGAGAGGGGGTAAAGGATGCGATAACTGAGAGGGGAGTAAAGGTAGAGATAACTGAGAGGGGAGTGAAGGATGAGATAACTGAGAGGGGAGTAAAGAATGAGATAAATGAGAGGGGGTAAAGGATGAGATAACTGAGAGGGGAGTAAAGGATGAGATAACTGAGAGGGGAGTAAAGGTAGAGATAACTGAGAGGGGAGTAAAGGTAGAGATAACTGAGAGGGGGTAAAGGTAGAGATAACTGAGAGGGGAGTGAAGGATGAGATAACTGAGAGGGGAGTAAAGAATGAGATAAATGAGAGGGGGTAAAGGATGAGATAACTGAGAGGGGAGTAAAGGATGAGATAAATGAGAGGGGGTAAAGGATGAGATAACTGAGAGGGGGTAAAGGATGAGATAACTGAGAGGGGAGTAAAAGGAAGAAATAACTGAGAGGGGAGTAAAGAATGAGATAACTGAGAAGGGAGTAAAGGATGAGATAACTGAGAAGGGAGTAAAGGTAGAGATAACTGAGAGGGGGTAAAGGATGCGATAACTGAGAGGGGAGTAAAGGTAGAGATAACTGAGAGGGGGTAAAGGATGCGATAACTGAGAGGGGAGTAAAGGATGAGATAACTGAGAGGGGAGTAAAGGATGAGATAACTGAGAGGGGGTAAAGGATGAGATAACTGAGAGGGGGTAAAGGATGAGATAACTGAGAGGGGAGTAAAGAATTAGATAACTGATAGGGGAGTAAAGGGTGTGATAACTGAGAGGGGAGTAAAGGATGAGATAACTGAGAGGGGAGTAAAGGTAGAGATAACTGAGAGGGGGTAAAGGATGCGATAACTGAGAGGGGAGTAAAGGATGAGATAACTGAGAGGGGAGTAAAGGATGAGATAACTGAGAGGGGAGTAAAGGATGAGATAAATGAGAGGGGGTAAAGGATGAGATAACTGAGAGGGGGTAAAGGATGAGATAACTGAGAGGGGGTAAAGGATGAGATAACTGAGAGGGGAGTAAAGAATTAGATAACTGATAGGGGAGTAAAGGGTGTGATAACTGAGAGGGGAGTAAAGGATGAGATAACTGAGAGGGGAGTAAAGGTAGAGATAACTGAGAGGGGGTAAAGGATGCGATAACTGAGAGGGGAGTAAAGGATGAGATAACTGAGAGGGGAGTAAAGGATGAGATAACTGAGAGGGGAGTAAAGGATGAGATAAATGAGAGGGGGTAAAGGATGAGATAACTGAGAGGGGGTAAAGGATGAGATAACTGAGAGGGGAGTAAAGAATTAGATAACTGAGAGGGGAGTAAAGAATTAGATAACTGATAGGGGAGTAAAGGGTGTGATAACTGAGAGGGGAGTAAAGGATGAGATAATTGAGAAGAGGGTAAAGGCTCCCAGACACTGTGCAAGTTTTACTGTTCCGCACGTTTTTTTATATGTCCCATTATATAAAAGTCCTAGCTGAACTGGGACTACTGGCCCATTGTATGTTAGGCTAAACTGCGAGCCTGCAAACGACCTGAGTTAACTGTGTCTGCAGCAACAAAAAAAGTGACTCGGAGGGACCCAAAATGGTCTTCCAGAAAAGAAAAGAAAAAACGTGCAGTTGCATGAATGATGGCAATCTGTAACCTCAAGAAACATCCCTAAAAACCTGGTTTGGCTCGACAGAAGAAGACAACACGGGATGGCAATTCTCCAAAATAAACTAGAACGTAATTTAAACTGTACAGTAAGCCAGCCATATAATGTACCTTGTTTCACGACTTGAAAACGTTGAGGTGGTGCAAAGACAGCCCACATGGCATGGCCCTTGGACCCTTGCAGTTCAGTACTCTGAGCTGGTGTTGCAGGGCTGCTCAGCATAGAGGCATCAGCACATGAGCACCGCCGTCTCAGCTGAGGGAGGAAACCCACTCCAGTGTGGGGAGAATATGCAAACAGAAGGGCTGGGATTGAACTCAGGCCCCTATTGCTTTGAGGCAACAGAGCCGACTGTAAAACCACTGTGCCGCCCATTTAGCGTCACCAACACATAGTATACACACATGCACACACACACACACACGCACACACACGCACACACATGCACTTAGCATACAAATAGCGTCTAATCTTTTAAATACTGTTTTGGGACCTGACGTTGGGGGTACAAAATCCGTTTTTAGTCTGCTAAAACAATACCAGCCGGCCAGTGTTGTGGCTACTCTGCCCCTATAATGGCGTTGTGGTTTGGGGGCTTCACTGTAAGGGTGTCATTAATCAGTACTTATCAAAAATGCTGCTCATTCTCTGTTCAACGTGTCCTGTGGATTTTGTTAGCGGGGGTCTTGTACACTTGAAGCCCCTGGATGGATCCATTCCTGTTTCACTTAAGGTCTTCACACCAGATGGAGCTCACAGCGCTCCTGCTCTCACAGACTCTGGAGGGGCGAGAGGAGGACCACTGAGGAGGGGAGAGAGGGATGCAGGGTTGTTGGTTTTTCTATGGGGTGAGATAATAATGAATATCCTACATTTCTAGAGCTGATATCAGGGTCGACTATCTGGGTTAGTATTCGAGGTGTGCTTCATGAGCCAGGTCTGAGGCAAAATCTGGAATTTACTCCTTCGCTCTCTATATCCTCACCTTGTCTTGTGCTGTTTCAGCTTGCGGTCCCGCTGGAAAGGCCGCCAGTTCATCGCAGGACCTAACAGCAATAACTTGTAAAATAAAAGTTTGCACCTTAAATTACACATCAAAGTAAAAAGACCCCCCCCCTTTTTTTTTTCCTCCCCAGTCCCGGTCGCTGCTCCACCCCCTCTGCAGATCCGGGGAGGGCTGCAGACTACCACACGCCTCCTCCGATACATGTGGAGTCGCCAGCCGCTTCTTGTCACCTGACAGTGAGGAGTTTCGCCAGAGGGACGTAGCGCGTGGTAGGATCACGCTATTTCCACCCGCCCCCGAGCAGGAGCCCCAACCAACCAGAGGAGGCGCTAGTGCAGCGACCAGGAAACGTACCCGCACACATCCGGCTTCCCACCCACAGACACGGCCAGTTGTCTCTGTAGGGACGCCCAAACAAGCCGGAGGTAACACCGGGATTCGAACCGCCGATCCCCGTGTTGGCAGGCAACGGAATAGACCGCCCCGCCACCCGGACGCCCCTGTAAAAAGATATGTTGATTCTTTTCCGGTCGTGGTTGCCCTTTTTCAAGCCACATCCTTTACAGAGATGAATCACAGCCATAGCTTACACATCTTACCCGGTCTATGTGGACTTAACATAAATAAATAAATAAATAAATAAATAAATAAATAAATAAATAAATCTTAGCCTACAGGGACAGAAAAAAATGATAAATTGAGTTGGAAATACAGAATTGGGCAATGGTTTTATTTGGACAGTGATTTTATTTGTATGTATTTATTATTCATTTATTTATTTATTTCGTGTGGCTATATGTGTTAGTTTGGATATGTGTGTCCTTGCAGTTCTTGTAGTGTTTGGATATGTGTTTGTGTGTTTGTGTCGCACTGCTGTGGGCTGGAGGAAAACGACGTCTCGTTTCATTTCATGTTATTTATGCAGGCACATGAAATGAAACGGCAAAGTATTCCCGGTCCCTGATTCCCGGAACAAGTTGAGGTGATTCATACTGCCAGCTTTTCAAAGGTGATGACCGGTGGTGTAGTTGTGTTGTGTTTCCCATGTAATGTCCTCCGTAATGACAACATTGGTAACAATAACAACTAAAGCACAACCACTTTCAGATGCAAAGAACTCGGCGGTATTAACGCCCTGAAAAAATCAGGGGTGGACTCTCCCTTTGGGGTCCCTGAAAAGAGGAACCTTGATTGCAGACGTTAGGTCACTTGTACATTCATGTGGATTTCAAACTGTATTTTTTCTGTGCACCAAAGACACTTCTGCACACAAGATGATAAATAAATCCAGGTTGTAAGATGGTGCTGCACTACTCACCGCTTTAAAAGTGGTCAAACCAATGCTAACTTCAGCTGGGTGCACTTTATCGGCTAAAAAGAGGGTTGCAGGATCTCTCCCTTTAGTTTTAATTAAAAGTCAATGTTTAGCTTTCTGGGTTGGACAAGGGTGTTTATATCTAACACAGGCCTGTCTCCTTAATGTCACACAGCTGCTGCTTATCTCTTTTTCCTGTGAAGTCAGCTATCAGTGAGATAAACATCTCCATCATCTGCATATTAATGGTTCGCCGCGCGTGTCTCACCCTGCTGAGACAAGGCTGCCTGGATTGTATCACAGGCCCCTATGTGACTGTCGTTACAAGGGTACGCAGCCTGCTGATGCTGTTGTGGTAAAATTTAGGGGACTGAGTAAATGAGCCGTATAAGCACTGGTGTGGTTACATAAGCACATTACAGCACTTCACACACACACACACACACACACACACACACACACACACACACAGAGTGTGCTGCATTACACGGCCTGCAGTCTATCACTAACCTTGAATGTATTTCCACTGTGACCCCACTGCCTCTCTCTCTCTCTCTCTCTCTCTCTCTCTCTCTCTCTCTCTCTCTCTCTCTCTCTCTCTCTCTCTCTCTCTCTCTCTCTCTCCTATCGGCCTGTCTCTCTCCCGCTCAGGCTAAATCAGGATAGGTCAACTGTCTGCATGTGTAGGTCTGGTTATGGGATGTGTCTGCTTGCTAGAAGCCACGGGACATAAAGATTAGACAGCGCCATCATAGCTGCCATACCCTCCCCCTACACAACTGGGGCATGGTTGGCCTAAAGCACAGAGATGGGCTTGGGACCAAAGGATCACCATGGTGCTTTTGAGCAAATCATTAAAACACGGATCGCTCAGCTGCCACTAGCAGGTGTGAAAAGGACCATGGACTTAGGGGCTATCCATCCTTCCATCCATCCATCCATTATCCAACCCACAGTGTTACCAGTACACCGCTTGGGTGGTTGGGTGGAGGTGATCAGGTCAAATATGTACATATATTCACACAAGTGTGCAGTATAGAAACAGATGGATACTCATATAAACACAAACAGCTGGAGGGTGAATGGTGGGCAGTGGGATTTCTCCACCCCCAGCACCACCCCCACCCCATCAACAGACCATGACAGTCTCTGATTTCACAGCTGAACAGCGCTGAGTGCTGCTGTGTTGAGTCACATTACCTGGAAAATCTAGGAGGTGTGTGTGTGTGTGTGTGTGTGTGTGTGTGTGTGTGTGTGTGTGTGTGTGTGTGTGTGTGTGTGTGTGTGTGTGGTGCCAACGTGAGGCATGTCAGAGTGTAGTTAATTAAAGCAGAGCGGGCGACAACAGAATCGTCACCTAAAGTGCTGGTGTTGTTTCGCTGCCGTCTCCGTCGACAGAAATAACTAAAAGGTGTAGTTGATATGATTTGCGGTTGGAGCAAAAAAAAAGTGTTTTCATTTATTTATTTGTTCCTGTATCTCACAGCGATCTTGACCTTTTACCCTGCGTACTCGAGAAACCCTATCAAACAGTGTGTCCAGCTGCCTTTTCAAGTGTTGGTTTTCCCCTTTTTACAATGGACGCGTGATGTTTCCGACACGTTGAAGGGCAACTCAAAGTTCATATAATTCAAACGAACCATAAAGAAGAAGTTCTGAAAAGGCCCAACAAGGCCTGCATTTCTCTGAGGAGGCTGACGAGTGCCCGTCTATCCCCCACAGTTCCCCCCAACTTCTACCGCTGCACCACAGAGAGCTTCCTGACCATCTGCATCTCAGTGTGGTACGGCAGCTGCACCTCACTAGACCAGAAAGCTCTGCAGCGGGTCGTCAAGGCGACCCAGCACATCGCCGGTACCCAGCTCCAAGCCATGAAACACATTTATCACAAACGCTGCCTTCGAAGGGGTCTCAGCATCAGCAGAGATCCCACCCACCCCAACCATGGACTGTTCTCCCACCCCTGCGCTCTGGGGGGCGCTACAGGAACCGCAGAGCCCGCACTGCCAGGCTCAAAAGCAGCTTCCTTCCCCAAGCTCAGGAAAAAGGGAAAAAGTTGGAATTGGAGCTTCACGTCAACATTACTTGAAGGGGAACATGTCAGAGGCATTGTACATTGGTAAAGGACGTCGCATTAATATTAGAATGACCTAATTAATTATTAACAGCATATCTAATGTTGGGTTGAATTTGATGCTCAGGTCAAGGTAGGTTATTGATTTCTTTAAATTGAGTTGGTTTTTCTGCCACAAATGCCATGGATATAAGTTTGCAGATATTAATTTACTCCAATACCCTTTTCTTTTTCTTTTCTTTTTCTTTTGTCATTCCTGCTTGTCAGTTCTCCACTCAGAGGCAATCAACAACAAAAAAGTGATGCAACGTAACACAGATGATCAAAGAAACTTGAATCAGCTCATCTGGATACAACGTTTACTGACGTCAGTAAACTTAGTATCCAGATGAGCTGATTCAAGTTTCTTTGTCCGCATCACCATGTGAAGATTTTTTTTTTGATCGTCGATTTTTGATTTTTTTTTCTTCCTCTTCTTCTTTTTTAATGGCTGGGACGGCTGGCGTTGGATCGGCTGAGAGACCTTGGTCTGCTGCGTCCTCTGGGCCCAGGGACGACGGCCCTGCCCGGAGCTGCGTCCGCGAAGAAGCACCGAGGCGGTCTGGCGGCGGCCTCGCCTAGCGTCGACTGTGCAGCGTTTTTGTCTGCATCTGCGTGTGTGTCATTGTGCGGAGTGTGCGGGAGGTGTGTTGAATGTGTCCGGCTGGGACAGCTGGCGTTGGACCGGCTAGGGGGAGCCTGGTCTGCTGCGTCTGGTGGGCCCAAGGACCACGGCCCTGCCCAGAGCTGCGCCCGAAGAGGAAACACCGAGCGCGGTGTGACAGGACGCGGAAGCGGGGCAGGCTAAGCTAACTGCTAGCCCATGCGGACCGGCAGTTGCGGCAGTCATCCTGGCTGGTGTTTGTTCTCTGGACAGAGGAATTTTTTGGACTGTGTTGCACTGAATGGACTGTGTTGTGAACAGTTTGTGTGTTTTTGCTTTGTTTTCTCTGTTTTTGTATGTTTTCGGTGGTGTCGTTTTGGGGATATTTTGGATATGTGTTTTTATCTTTTGTGCTGCACTGCTGTGGGCTGGGAGAAATTAAATTTCATTTCTTTTGCGTACGCAAGTACGGGATTGAAATGACAATAAATTGCTCCTGATTACTGAGCATGCATTAAAAGATTATATATACACTACCGTTCAAAAGTTTGGGATCACCCAAACAATTTCGTGTTTTCCATGAAAAGTCACACTTATTCACCACCATATGTTGTGAAATGAATAGAAAATAGAGTCAAGACATTGACAAGGTTAGAAATAATGATTTGTATTTGAAATAAGATTTTTTTTACATCAAACTTTGCTTTCGTCAAAGAATCCTCCATTTGCAGCAATTACAGCATTGCAAACCTTTGGCATTCTAGCTGTTAATTTGTTGAGGTAATCTGGAGAAATTGCACCCCACGCTTCCAGAAGCAGCTCCCACAAGTTGGATTGGTTGGATGGGCACTTCTTTGAGCAGATTGAGTTTCTGGAGCATCACATTTGTGGGGTCAATTAAACGCTCAAAATGGCCAAAAAAGAGAACTTTCATCTGAAACTCGACAGTCTATTCTTGTTCTTAGAAATGAAGGCTATTCCATGCGAGAAATTGCTAAGAAATTGAAGATTTCCTACACCGGTGTGTACTACTCCCTTCAGAGGACAGCACAAGCAGGCTCTAACAGGTACTATTTAATGAAGATGCCAGTTGGGGACCTGTGAGGCGTCTGTTTCTCAAACTAGAGACTCTAATGTACTTATCTTCTTGCTCAGTTGTGCAACGCGGCCTCCCACTTCTTTTTCTACTCTGGTTAGAGCCTGTTTGTGCTGTCCTCTGAAGGGAGTAGTACACACCGGTGTAGGAAATCTTCAATTTCTTAGCAATTTCTCGCATGGAATAGCCTTCATTTCTAAGAACAAGAATAGACTGTCGAGTTTCAGATGAAAGTTCTCTTTTTCTGGCCATTTTGAGCGTTTAATTGACCCCACAAATGTGATGCTCCAGAAACTCAATCTGCTCAAAGAAGTGCCCATCCAACCAATCCAACTTGTGGGAGCTGCTTCTGGAAGCGTGGGGTGCAATTTCTCCAGATTACCTCAACAAATTAACAGCTAGAATGCCAAAGGTCTGCAATGTTGTAATTGCTGCAAATGGAGGATTCTTTGACGAAAGCAAAGTTTTATGTAAAAAAAATCTTATTTCAAATACAAATCATTATTTCTAACCTTGTCAATGTCTTGACTCTATTTTCTATTCATTTCACAACATATGGTGGTGAATAAGTGTGACTTTTCATGGAAAACACAAAATTGTTTGGGTGATCCCAAACTTTTGAACGGTAGTGTATATATATATATATATATATATATATATATATATATATATATATATATTGTAGCGAATTAGGGGGGTAACCTCAGGAACTGCCGCGGCCGGGACGCGAACCCGTATCGCTCGCACTGCGGGAGACTTCGCTAACCGCTCAACTAAATGAACCATTTGATTTTACCTTTTAGTTGACTTGTTAACGTTGTCCCTTGGGGAGTGGGAGACGGGTTCGCGTCCCGGCTGTGGCGACGATCTTCTGGACTGCCCCCCGAATTCACTACAATATATATATAGCGCGATGTCTCCCGCGGTGCGGGAGATATGGGTTCGCGTCCCGGCTGCGGCAGTTCCTGTGGTTGCCCCCCAAATTCGCTACAATATATAATAAAGAGGGGATTCTGTTTTCCTCTGCAAAATGCATTTCTTTCTTTCTTTCTCTCTCTCTCTCTCTCTCTCTCTCTCTCTCTCTCTCTCTCTCTCTCTCTCTCTCTCTCTCTCTCTCTCTCTCTCTCTCTCTCTTGCAGTTCGTTTAGGACCTAAAAACTTCACTTGGTCTTTAAGTTAACAAATGAGGCGACTTTGCAGAGCGGGAGGACGCGTGGACCGTCAGGCGGCTGTTGGGTTATGTAAAGGCGGGGAGGAGGCAGGACCCAGCCAGGCCGCCGCGCTGCTCAGAGAGCCGGGGGGAGGGGGGGGGAAATATGCGTCACTGTCCAGAATCAATCTCCCATCGATCCGCGAGAAAGACATGATCTCCCAATGCCCACATGGCGCCCGAGCTACAACATCCCTCGCAGCGACCTCAGCCAGGCGCCCCCCTCCAATAAACACAAATCAATGAGCAATGAGGGGGAGGGTGGGAAAGGAAAATAATAACATACATCTTTATTCGACAAGTAGTAAGGGCACATTTTTTTTGTACAAAGTGTAAACTAAGTACTGTAATGAAACGGGGGGTTTTCGTCTGACATCACCTTCATGGCTGAACAGTAGAAGCATGTAAATAAATATATAAATAGTCCCACTTGGTGCGCCTCTTTAAATCATAATCCCACGCTGGACAGAACACACGGCATGTACACTTGGCTACACACATTAAGGAATCGGAAGATTAAAAAGCACTTGTGTTCATCACAACTACATTTTACATATCATGGCACAATACTCTTCCCCAGCAACCCCCCACCCGCCGATACTGCCACTACTAAACTGATGTCGAGGTAGGGTCTCCGTCATAATCCCAGTCTGGTTCAGTAGCTTAAAACAGCATCATAAAAAACAATTCGACCGCCACAGAGTCCAGGGTAGCTCTTCTACTCCACCTCCACGGCGCATCCCTTAGCCGCTGACGGTGGGAGGCCGACGGAGTGCTTGTCAGATTTGCTCAGGTTGTCATATTTACTGTCACAACAGAGTCTGGGGGGGCCATGATCTCTCCCACGTGCACCGCAAAGCAACTTGCAGCGCCACCTAAAGGAAACACCAACCAGACATGTTGCTTCTGGGACTTGTTGCCTCACATCAACCCCTCAAAGTAGCGGCACTTGGAAAGACGACTCCTCAGCGTGGGAAGGTGCAGGGATCCGAGTTTACATGGAGCTGAGATACAGTCAGGGTCATTCAAACCTTCAGCTGGAGTCAGCGCACTGACACCTGGTAAACCTCTACATGCCGATGACGTCACATGGTCATACGCGGCAGTATGTTTCTTTATCTAATCCATAAAAAGGTTAATCCTTCAATACTGTGGCAAAATCATCATATAAACCCTGTCCACATTCAGCCAAAATTAAACTATTTGGCTGAAGTTGGATGAAAATGATTAAATCAGAAAATCTTAAACTATTATTATTATTATTATTGTTATTTCTATCATGTTTCCTGTTTTACATCCTGTAGAGCCGGGTCCAAACTATGGACCTGAAGAACTATAGGGCAGATGTCACTTGATTGACATTACTCGTCGTAATATGTGGGCTGTTCCGAGGAGGGCGATCTTCTGGACTGCACTGATGTTGATGTTTCCTGGGATACGGTTGGTGAACTTCTGCATTCCCTTCTTCATGAGTGCTAGAGATCCGATGACCACTGGTGTCTCGGTCTTCATTATTATCATTATTATCATTATTATTATTATTAGCCAAATTACTGAGAGGTGCTAGTGGCCATACCCAGGTGTTGCAGGTGGATGATCTGTAATACAAGCTGATGAGGGGAAATGGCAGGTTGTGGGTGTTAATGAACCCACGTGAACACCCACATCTTTTACCAAGTCCATCAGACGATGCAGCCACGCCTGAGCGAGGCAAACCGCGACGCTGACACGCTGCACCGGCGGGTGCAGTGCACGCTCCGGCACGTGACACCGGGTTGACAGCTAAAATGGATGGAGAAGAGATAGGTAGATAAAATGACAAGAGCGGGGTGGAGGGAGACATGAACGAAAGCAGCCATACTGGTATTTTGCCTAAGGAGGCTCCTACCGATGTCCAGTCTCAACAAATCACGGGTGACTCGGGTGTAGTTATTTTGCTGGGCTAACGTATCATTAAATAAATAAATAACAGAATGAGTTAAGAGGAACAGGTAGAGAGGGAAGGACTCCTCGGCAGAAATGGTTGACAAGCACCAAAAGACATGGGTGGAGGAACGAGGGGTTACCTTTTCGGGCTGTTCTCATTCCCTGGTCGTAGGAAAACGTACGAATAAGTAATGCACTAAAATTCGTATGTAACCCACGTAGTCGTGGGCCAGGCTGTGATCACGTGACCTAACCCCTTGGGGTTGGGGTTCTGCACAGCAGAGGACTGCGCAGGCGCTCTGAATCGCTCGTGTCGTGGGGCAGTCGTAGGATTATCCACGAAAAAAATGGTGCATAACTTTTCGTACGATATCACACGAACCGTTTCATGAGACTACGTTGACTTGTCGGCTCTTGGAATAAAGGAGAAAGATTAAATAGATCACAGGAAGCTCAAATAGCACGGCTTTAGAGCATATGAGCACCGTGAAATTAAAGACAGAAAGGGGGAACGGAGAAGGAAAACAGATTAAAAGGATCGTTCAAGCCCCAATCTCTTTAATGCGGGGTGGAGCAGCAAAGGAGGACACGGAGGGAGGGAGGGAGGGAGGGAGGGAGGGAGAGAGAGAGAGACACCGGTTGGCTACTGTGTCACAAGCCACGCCGCGTATTGAGCTAAAAGCTTTACCCTCTCATTGGCATCCACACAGCATTGGATTTTCCAGAGCAGGAAAATCAAAATCCTGGTTCAAGACCAATACCTTTCTGCCGGATCAGCGCTGCCCCTCTCCGGTGCACGGACAGTTTCAGACACCGCGCACACCGGAAATGGAGGCGAAAAAGGTCAGAGGGTGTGTGTTTATGGTCACAAGCGCATAATCTAACCGCAGAGGCCGAGACATATATAGACCTTAACCTTGATCTGATAACCTTGACATCTGGCCCGGTACTCGCGCCATATTAGCTTGTTTTAGGCACCAGAGACAAATATCTGAATTAACGGCAAATAAGTGCTCCATTTGACGGTCAAATCAGTGGAGCCTGTGCAGAAAATACAGCACAAATATAGTTTTGGCAACAAAAAAGCAACTATTTTGCCGCTGTAAAGAAATTATTTTTTTTAATGACCCTGGTAATTTGGCAGTTATTCCTAAAAGCCAATATACAGCATGAAATTACAGCACCAAAACATTTACAGTAACTCTCTCCATGCATTCTTTTGCAAGCTCCCCCCTCCCCCCCCTCCCCCTCCCCTTTGCAGAGAAGATGCTTCTGATCAACCTCACCCATATTTTGGGATATAAATCGTATTTGCCGCCTCTTGTGTTTCCCGTGGTGACAGTAAGACCACGTGACCGCCAGGCGGAAACGCTCCCCATGGCGGTCGGTCTTTGAGACCGTCGCGCCTGCGCGCTACGCGCCTGCGCGCCACTTACAGCGCAGCGCGGCTCCCCGCGTGGGGCCGTTTACAGAATCACAATCCAACGAGTTTGGGAAAGGTCACCAAGTGTCAATTACAATCTGGCTGCATTTATTTATTTATTTATTTATTTATTTGGGGGGGGGTGTTTTTCTCCTGCTGCTCGCTGCTTTCCTCCTCTGCTACTCTGTCCTCGCTGTTTATGCACCGAAATCGCATTTCCTCTTGAATTATGCATCGCGGGGATTTAAAGCTTCATGAGCTGTCTGTTGATGTTTTCCAGGAGAGGATCGCCGTTGATCTCAACTGTCTTGATAACGCACAAGGGACAGGCAACATTCAGGCCGGGGGGGGTGAGTGGGAGATGAGGGAGGAGGAGGGGGGGTCACAAAAAAGGAGAGGAGTGGGGAGTAAGGAAGCTGTCGCTGACTGCTGGGGGGGGGGGTGACTAATGGGCCGACGCTGAGGATAAAGTGGAGGAGTAAGAGCCCGGGAAAGGGGGAGAAGACGGACCACGGTAACGAGAGAGGAGTTCACTGGAAGTGGCGGAGTGGGTGAAAGGAGGGAGAGAGGGAAGAGCGAGAAAAGACACCTAAAGCAGAGCGAAGTTTGTCCAACAGGTCCAGGGAAGGCGCGTTGCGAGCGGACCCCCCCCTCCCCGCTTTTCCCTGAGCACTGAATCAGGGCCCGGTGTGATAATGCATCATTCATCCTCTCCCGCTCTCTCCGCCGCTCCCTTCCACATGCACGTTGCTCCCCGCATCAGTTAAGCCTTTGACTTGTGTCACGTCTGAAATCTGGAGATGTTTTCAGAGAGTGGGGTTTGAAGGCTGAAATATTTATAAATATATGGCAGCTTTGCCTTGGGTGCTAACGCACAACCACATTAAACAGACGCTGAATTCCATCGCTCCATAGATCCTCTGTGCCACCCCCACCCCCCACCCCACCCCCCCAAGTGCAAATGTAGGAGATTTGGTTATATTTACACCGCCATCTGTCTGCCGGCTGCTTTTGTTTCAGTAATAGCAACGCTTTCTGGGGTCAGCAGTAGTTTCAGCTGTCAAGTAAATGAAGCTTGCAGCAGAACAGAACTTCTCAACTGCAGCTGACAGTAACACATACCGTACCGGAAGTCATCATCTCTCCGGGTTATGAAAGACGTACAGACCACCCACCCACAACACAGTTTTTCTAATAATGTTTACATTTTCTTCAGTTATAAATACTCTATAAGCGTCCCTCCAGCATAACGTCAACGTCACCGTCATCTGTAGAGCGTGCACGTGCAGACGTATACATTCTTGTTGGGACAACACGTGTGTATGTATACATGAGCACGTGTGGGGCATTCTGCAGTTGTAGTCACATAACGGGACATTGATCAGCGAACCTACTTGACACGTCCCCTAGTAAATGATGAGGGTATTTTGCAGATTAGTATATCCAGAATAAAGTGCCGTCACTTTAAAAACATTCTGTAGGTTTCCCCCGTTTAGTTGGGTTTTTTTTGTTTGTTTTTTTGCTTATATTCAACAGTATTAAGGTTCCGCAGTGATTGTTGTGGTATATCCAATGCATTGACTCTCCGGTCAGGGATGTTCTCTTAGACGTCTGTCTCTTCCCTTTCTCGTACCGTTCCTCCTGCGTTAGCTTCCCTTCCTCTGTGTTCGCGCACACACGTGTCCCCCCCCCCAACCCCACCCCAACCCCACCCCATATCCCAATCCATTCTCGTCCCTCTCAACACGTCACGGCTTTATGCTGTCCGTTCTGCGTGATGGGGTTGATCTTTTCCAGCGTGACGTCAGCGTTGCCGTCGAGGTTCCTGGAGATGGCCGGGGAGGGCTTCTCCGTGGCGCTGTTTGCCGTCGCCGGCCCCGCTCCCCCTCCTCGTCCATCCTTGTGCAGTTCGTCCTCTCGACACAGGACGCTGTGGGGGATCACATAGCTGGCCGAGTTGTTGCCCTCTTTCGGGATGTGACCCTTGGGTTGATACTGGGAGTCGGGGTGGGAGGCGGGGGCACCCACGTTGTTGTTGATGCTGACGATCTCGACGGCATGACTCCCCGGGCACAGCCGGTGGCAGCCCAGCAGAATGGAGAAGGCCTTGCGGAAGTCGGCGTTGAAGGCATAGATGATGGGATTGAGCGAGGAGTTGGCCCAGCCGAACCACACGAACACGTCGAAGGTGGTGGAGCTGATGCACGGGAAGTCAGCGGCGCCGCCGGGCTGGCTTGGCTCGCAGAACGGAACCATGCAGTTGAGGATGAAGAAGGGGAGCCAGCAGCAGACAAACACACCCATGATGACCGAGAGCGTCTTTAAAACTTTGGTTTCCCGTTTGAAGGACATTTTGAAGGAGCTCTCGCTCTCCATGTTGGAGGTATTGCCCATGCTGTTGTGGCGGTGCTTGGCACTTTCGGCTGCGCGCTCCAGCGCGGAGATCCTCCGTATCTGTTTCTGGGCGATCCGGTAGATGCGGGTGTACGTGACGATCATGATTGCGACTGGGATGTAGAAGCTGATGAGGGAGGAGGAGATGGCGTAGGTCCTGTTAAGGCTGGAGTCACAATTGTCAGCGGGCAGTTCACCTTGGTATGTTGCGTTCAGCTCAGTGTAGCTAGTAGCCTGCGCTTTGTGCCAGTTCAGCTGCACGGGGATGAAGGAGATGAGGACTGACAGGGTCCAGGCCACGCTAATCATCAGACACGCCACTTTGGGGGTCATCTTCCGTTCATAGCGGAACGGGCTGGAGATGGCCCAGTAACGGTCCACACTGATGACGCACAGGTTCAGGATAGAGGCGGTGGAGCACATGATGTCAAATGCCACCCAGACGTTGCAGAAGGTGCCAAAGGGCCAAAAAACCCACAATCTCCGTTGCCGCCTTCCACGGCATTACCAATATGGCCACCAAGAGATCAGAGATAGCCAGAGAGATGACGAAAAAGTTTGTGACCTTCGACCTCAAGTGTCGGAATTTGGTGACGGCTGCACACACGAGCGTGTTGCCCAGCAGAGTGGTGAGGATGAGGAGGAAAAGGAAGCATCCTGTCAGGACCCGCTTGGATGAGTCTCTCTCCGGTAGCAGCTTCTGCTGGCCGTCTCGAACCATTGAGAAATTCTGATCCATATTTTTCTTATTTTCTTACGCCGCTAATAAACAGAGCGAGGGGGGTGGGTGATGGGGGGAGGGGGAGGTGTGGAGAGTCACCCCATCACATCCCCAGCCTGCAGCAGCCGTGTACGTCGGGGGGTGGGGGTGGGAAAGGGGTTAGATGGCGACCGAAGCTGGTGGAGAGATGGGCCGTCTCGGCACCAGCGTTCCCACAGGCCGGGTCACTCCAAGGTCCCCTTCCACGACAAGCATCCTTGCACAAGAAAGAGCCCCACGAAAACGATTCAGAAAGATTTCCTTTTGGAGGCAAATATGTGTTTGCAGCGCATCATGCCTGGACCAGCAGCAAAAGCTGCACGCATCCCTAGTTTGCAGCCGCAGCAGCAGCAGCAGCAGCGATGGCGATAATCCAGTTGGGTGGTTTTTAGTTTTTCCAGGTTTTTACCGAAGGGATGAATATTTCATTGTATCAGTAGAATCTAATCTGAAGGAGAAATCCCGGTTCCCTTGCCTCCTCTTGTCGCTGGGTCAGCTGTCGGGGCAGCGGTGAAACTTTCACTCGTTAACGGCACTGCTGAAGTAAACGGAGGCTCGGCCAATCATTAGCCTTTATATACCGGCTCATCAATCACTTCCATCGACCCGTCTTCTGCCGCCTTTACCCGATCTGTTTAATGATCCGAGGGGCGTGTCCGGGGCATTATATCCGCGGCTTTATCGACGCTGACCTGAACTTGCTGCAAAAAAATGCGCGCGCGTGTGCGTGCGCGCTCGTGCGCGCGCGGGTGTTGTAGTCTGCATTGCTGCTGAAAGGTTTATATTTCGTAGACATGCTGCTGGACGGTGCACGCACGGAACCGCATGGATCCACCTGAGTCTGTGTGCCCTGAATTATTGCTATAAAGTTTTTTTTTCTTTGAAGAAAAAAAAAGTCTTGCGTTTTCTTTAAATTTGGGGCATCTTGGGAAGTGCCCGCTGATGGAGAGCCTCGGTTAGGATACCTCTTGGTAACGCGTCCCTATGAGAAACGCTGCTCAGAATCCAGATGCGAGGTCAGGAGTTGGCTTCGGCTGCTTCTGCGTCCCCGCGTCCTCTGTGAACTTCCAAGAAAGCGGATCCGTTATAGTGATAATCCGCCTGAAACCTCCCAGGCAGCGCAGACAGGGGCCGTGCAGTCCCGCTTATTTCCAGATTATTCTCTGAAATCACAGCCGTCGTGCGCCTCTGCCCCGCGTTACGCGTCGGGGGGCTTCGGCACCCGTGTCACGTTGATTTGGGCATTTTTCCCCCTCCCCATTTTTAAACGATTCTTACCAATCCAATGGCACGATGATTGGAAAAAGGTGAGGCTTCTACGGTGAGATTATAATTTCGATTAATTGTAAAAAAAAAAAACGTAGCTCGTTAACATCCATTCAATTTGAACGTCCTCCCGACGGGTCCGGGTGAGGGAGAAGGAGCTCACCGTCTCTCTCCTCCCAACTCACGCCACCTTGTTGCAGTGGTCCCCCATTATTTGATCTTTTTTTTCTTTCTTGAAAGCTTGTTGTCCCCCCCCCCCCCCCCTTAAAATTCACCACTGTGCCAACTCATTTCTGTGGCACTCCTAAAAACATGTGACGTTTGTCTCGTCGACTAAAAGAGAAGGGGATGAAACTGTCTCCCTGAGTTCCTCTCCTCTCCTATATGCGTTCCTCTCTCTCTCTCTCTCTCTCTCTCTCTCTCTCTCTCTCTCTCTCTCTCTCTCTCTCTCTCTCTCTCTCTCTCTCTCTCTCTCTCTCTCTCTCTCTCTCTCTTTCTCTAGTTGCTGGCTGTTGCGCGCCGGGGTCTCGCCACTGTGCCTGCGGGTTTTAAACAGAGGAGTACCAAACCTGATTTCCGTCTCTCGTGCCACCGAGGGACCCATCCGCAGGTCGTTTCTTCTGCATTATATCCCAATATACTATCCGGTTATTACTTTGCGTTTCATTCTCGGATATATTGCCCCATAAAAATGCAACAAGACCAAATACACCATGCAGGGGTAATATGGCTGTGAGGAAACCCGGAGAGAGAAACTGGACTATCATTGCGCTCCCGACTTTAACCCGGAGCCCGCAGGCATGCGTAAAAAGGCACAATAAGGCCACCTACTGGATACCCAGCGAGGTAAAGGAGACACGAGCCGGGCGCAACATGCAGGCGGGCTGCAGCAGCGCCATCACCTCGGTGCACACAAACCCTGGACCAGATTAAAGTCCCCTGAGCAACGCTGCGGCACAACGACAGCCGAATTAGAGGCGGTTTGGAGACTCGTGTTTGTGTTGTGTTCGTAGGTGAGAGAGTCCGCGAGGGGATACGCTTAGAGCGAGCGAAAGGGAGGGAGGGGGGGGGGGTGAATGACCGAGGCCAACACTTTTGCTGCCGGCTGCCGGCCAGTATGAAGGTTAACTACTTGGTGAGCAGAAACCCTCAATGGACTCCCCCCCCGACCCCCCCCCGTGTGGCACGTGCATGTGTCTGAACACGTATGCGTAATAAATGTGTTTGTGTATATGTGGGTATGTGAGTAATGCATATGGACAAGCCGGGTGTAAAAGGCCTGGCAGACACAGCTCCCTGCAGCACAGAGCCAGGATGTGCGTGCCGCTGACAAAATGCAGCCTTTCACCACCTCACACACACACACACACACACTCACACTCACACACACAGATGCATGCACACACACTTCTCACACAACCACAACCAGCCATGTAGGGTAATTTACATCTGCTCCAAAAAGCAAATAGAATAGAATAGAATAGAATAGAATAGAATAGGCCGAAACATTTGGAGGTTTTAAACTGTCCATAATTGTTCGAAGAAGACATGTCATTGCAAGCAAGCAGGTTTATTTATATAGCACATTTCATACACAGGGCAACTCAGTGTGCTTTATACAAATAAAAACAGAAACGGAACAACCATATGAAATATGATTAAAAGAGGGTAAACAAAAACAAATAGGAACAATCATACATGAAATATAATTTAAAAACGTACATAAAATGTACTTTGAATTAGTAATTATGAAGAGTAATACAATTTAAAGATGTGTACTATAAAAAGAAAATAAGTACAAAAAAATAAAAACATAGTCATTTCCCCACCAGGAGTGACTAGAGATCTACTTCCAGAATTAAAGTGCAGTTGGAATGAGGTGCAAGTTTTAATGCTCAACCATAGGCACAAGAAGAAATAAATGTTTTTAACTTAGATTTAAAAATTGCTATATTTGGGGCACATTTAAGATCGTCTGGTAGTTTGTTCCAGTTGCATGCGGCATAACAGCTAAATGCTGCTTCATCATGTTTGGTTTGGACTCTGGGCTGAACTAACTAACCTGAGTCCATGGATCTTAAAGCCCTACCCAGCTCTACCCTCTCTGCTCTGATATGGCTGGTGAACATGAGACCTAAGTCCATTAAAACGCCAAGATTTCTGACTTGGTCTTTGGTTTTAAGAGCTCGAGACTTGAGTTATTCATCTATAATAGTTCTCTTCTCTTTGTTGCCAAACACAATAATGTCGGTTTTTTTCCTTATTTGATTGAAGAAAGTTTTGGCTCAGCCCACTGCTTCAAACAGTGAAGCAGTGGGCAGAGATCATCAGGTGAGAGAGCCAGATATATCTGATTATCATCTGCATAACTATGGTAATACATATGGTTGTTCTGAAGAATTTGGCCTAAAGGCAGCATGTATAGATTAAACAGGAGAGGTCCAAGAACTGATCCCTGGGGTATTCCACATGTCATGGCCACTCTATCAGATTCATAACTGCCAATGGTGATGAAGAAACTTCGGTCTTCTAAATAAGACCTGAGCCAATTGAGGACTGCTCCAGAATGTCCTACCCAATGTTCCAGCCTGTCCAACAGTATTCTGCGATCTACAGTGTCAAATGCCGCATTGAGATCAAGTAAAACCAAAACGGATATTTTACCTGAGTCAGTATTCAGCCGTATGTCATTTAACACTTTTATACTGTTTCCGTACTGTGGTTAAGTCAGAAATCTGATTGATATTTGTCAAAATGACCATTTGAGTTGGAAAATTGTGAGTTGATTAGAAACAACTTGCTCGATGATCTTAGCTATAAAAGGGAGATTTGAAACTGGTCTATAATTATTTAACACAGAGGTATCCAGAGTTCTCTTTTTAGGAGTGGCTTAATGGCAGCTATTTTTAGTGACTTGGGAAAGTGCCTGATAGCTGTGAGCTATTAACTATTTGATGTAACTCCGTTTTTACAGAGCTAAAAATAGTTTTTTTTTAAATCAGATGGCAGTGTGTCGAGACAACATGTTGATGATTTAAGATGCTGGGCTGTTTCCGCTAGAGTTTCTTGATCAGTGGTATCAAATTGTGATATAAAAACCAGATTATTTCTAGGTGGTCGTACAGACTGCATAGTTTTATTGCTTGACTGTATGGCGTTGATGGTCTGTCTAATAGTTTTAATTTTTTCACCAAAAAAGCAAGGAAATTTCTCTCCATATTTCTCTGTGGAGAGGAGTTCTGGGACTATCTGTTTTGGGGGGTTTGTAAGCTTGTCAACCATGGAAAATAGAGTTCAGGTATTATTAATGTTCCCGTTAATCAAATTAGAAAAATGTAGCTGTCTAGCCTTGCATAACTCATAGTTAAAATTATAAAGGCTTTGTTTATACAAGTCGTAGTGGATTTGAAGTTTAGTTTTCCTCCATTTGCGTTCGGCTTTCCTACATTCTCTTTTCAGGGCTTTTACCATCATGGTATTTCTCCAAGGTGCCTTCTTTTTGCTCAGAATTCTCTTGATTTTTACCAGTGCAAGAACATCCATGACATTCAGAATTTTCAAGTTAAAATTATCCAGGAGTACATCAACTGAATTTTTGTGGCATAGTTATTGTCTCCATAAACTTATCACTACTACTCTCATTTATATGCCTCTTCTTAACAGATACAGAGCTAGTTTGAACATCCGGTACGATCAGTAAGTCAAAGAAGACACAGCAGTGATCAGAAAGGGCCAAGTCCTTAACCATAACAGATGAACTGTTGAGACCTTCAGAGCTAACCAAATCTAGAACGTGACCTCGAGTGTGCGTGGGCTCGTTCATATGTTGCGAGAGACCAAAAGTGCCAATTAGGGCAAAGAGATCTTTGGCATTATTGTCCATGTTATTATCTATATGAATGTTGAAATCCCCTGTTATGATAAAGAAGTTATGATCAATAATAATAGCTGATAGCAGTTCAGTAAAATCGTCAATAAAATTAACAGAATATCTTGGAGGTCTGTAAATGGTTAAAAACAGAATTTTGGGAGCACCCGTCAATATAATACTGAGGTACTCAAAAGAAGTAAAATCACCAGGTAAAACCTCTTTGCCCTGGAAAGCATCTTTAAATAAGGCAGCTACTCCTCCTCCTTTCTTGCCAGCCCGGCAGGTATTCATAAAACTAAAATTTTCTGCCGCTGTCTCGTTGAGAACAGTAGCACTGCTGCCTTCAGTTAATCACGTCTCAGTAAGAAACAAAAAATCTAAATTGCAGGATGTTATAATGTCATTTACTAAAAATTAGTTGTTGGTGGGAGATCTGATTTTGAGTACAGCTAGCTTTTCTGAGATAATAGGGGCCCTTGTGGTAGTCTGAGGTTGTCGTGGAATAGGTAACAAATTAGATTGGTTTACCCCAATAACGCTACCCAGCCCTCAAAAACACCTTTTGAGGACTGGGTGGCGTAGCGGTCTACTCCGTTGCCTACCAACACAGGGATCGTCGGTTTGAATCCCTGTGTTACCTCGGGCTTTGTTGGGCGTCCCTACAGACACAATTGGCCGTGTCTGCGGGTGGGAAGCCGGATGTGGGTATGTGTCCTGGTCGCTGCCCTAGCGCCTCCTCTGGTCGTTCGGAGCACCGGGGCCATTTGGGGCCTACCATGTAGGCAACATGTTTTCCAGGCACTACTCAGCAGATCTAATTGGTTTGTGAATGTTTGGATAGTGTTGTTTAAGAAATATCCTCCCCACCTTTAACTGGAAAGCGGTATTGCAGAGTGAGCAGTGTTAGGTAGGTAACCTCTATGGCAAAATCTTCCCTAGACATCCAATTTTCATAAGAAAGAAAGAAAGCCTCTTTATTTTGTCATTGTACAGGTTACAATGAAATGCGTTCTCTGCATTTAACCCATCCTATTGTATAGGAGCAGCGGGCAGCTGCAGCACCCGGGGACAAACTCCAGTTCTTCTTTCCATTGCCTTGCTCAGGGGCACAGACAGGAGTATTAACCCTAACATGCATGTCTTTTTGATGGTGGGATGAAACCGGAGCACCCAGAGGAAACCCACACAAACATGGCGAGAACATGCAAACTCCACACAGAAAGGACCTGGGTCAGCCTGGGGTTCAAACCCAGGACCTTCCTGCTGTGAGGCAACAGTGTTAACCAATAGGCCACTGTGCCACCCCTTAACCTAATGTAAATTATTTTAACAGACACTGGAAAGTATGTTACGATGGTCCATTTCATTTTCAAGATTTGTCAATGTTCATGTGGCAATTATTATTAAAAATTTGCATCTCCATTTCCCTGATTCGCTCTGAACTGAACTGGCCAAGTCAACGTAAATGAGGGTTAAGATACTCCTGCTCAGGTATCAACCCTGGAGAAGAAGCCTATCCTGACCTTATAAACGATCTGTATGAAGCAAAACGGCAACATTGCCATTAAAGATGCGTAACAGCCATTGGGGAAAATCAGCTGTGTGCATGCCCAGTTGGAAACACAAAGGGGTCCACTGGGGAAAGAGCCCACGCTATGTGAGCTATGCCTGGTGAATGATGGCCAACAACAACAAGACATTACCACAGCCAGCAACTTACATTTACCTAGTAGGTGAAGAGATCATCTTAGCAGTGGCCAACTCCCATCACGAAATAACATTTACAAATTGTCTGACTAGGTTTACACAGCCTGACATTACAGGCATCCATAAGTCAGATGTTTTTTGCCATTAGAAATGTCACTCTTGAGGACGTTCTGCTTCTTCATGCAGTGAAATGGTGCGTCACAGCCAATACAATCTACCAATTACCATTTATAACAGAGTTTGCCTCTGTTTCTCTGTCTTCCTCTTGATTGAATTGGAGTTGTTGAGTTTGACAGATGATATCTTTATTGCATGATTTTTTTTTACATCCATGTTGTGTGACGGTCACTTTGGTTATGAAGGTTTTTGAAGAGTATAAACACGATTTGCTTCCAGAATAAGCAAGAAGACATACCTTTCAAGCATCCACTCCGATGTCATTTATGGCTTACAGACTCTCTCTCTCTCTCTCTCTCTCTCTCTCTCTCTCTCTCTCTCTCTCTCTCTCTCACATCCACTTCACTGTCATTTGTGGATTACAGACTGTCTGTCTGTCTGTCTGTCTGTCTGTCTGTCTCTCTCTCTCACACACACACATCCACTCCGCTGTCATTTATGGCTTACAGACTGCCTCTCTCGCTCACTCGCTCTCTCTCTCTCAATTCAATATGTGCTTTATTGGCATGACATACATTTGTGTACATATTGCCAAAGCATGTAAAACAAAAACAACACAATACAACAATGATTATAATAATAACAGCAGCAACAACAATGACTATTATATATATATATATATATATATATATATATATATTATCATTATTATTATTATTATTATATATACACTCACCGGCCACTTTATTAGGCACACCTGTCCAACTGCTCGTTAACGCAAATTTCTAATCAGCCAATCACATGGCAGCAACTCAATGCATTTAGGCATGTAGACATGGTCAAGACGATCTGCTGCAGTTCAAACCGAGCATCAGAATGGGGAAGAAAGGTGATTTAAGTGACTTTGAACGTGGCATGGTTGTTGGTGCCAGACGGGCTGGTCTGAGTATTTCAGAAACTGCTGATCTACTGGGATTTTCACGCACAACCATCTCTAGGGTTTACAGAGAATGGTCCGAAAAAGAGAAAATATCCAGTGAGCAGCAGTTCTGTGGGCGAAAATGCCTTGTTGATGCCAGAGGTCAGAGGAGAATGGCCAGACTGGTTCGAGCTGATAGAAAGGCAACAGTAACTCAAATAACCACTCATTACAACCGAGGTATGCAGAAGAGCATCTCTGAACGCACAACACGTCGAACCTTGAGGCAGATGGGCGACAGCAGCAGAAGACCACACCGGGTGCCACTCCTGTCTGCTAAGAACAGGAAACTGAGGCTACAATTCGCACAGGCTCACCAAAATTGGACAATAGAAGATTGGAAAAACGTTGCCTGGTCTGATGAGTCTCGATTTCTGCTGCGACATTCGGATGGTGGGGTCAGAATTTCGCGTCAACAACATGAAAGCATGGATCCATCCTGCCTTGTATCAACGGTTCAGGCTGATAGTGGTGGTGTAATGGTGTGGGGGATATTTTCTTGGCACACTTTGGGCCCCTTAGTACCAACTGAGCATCGTGTCAATGCCACAGCCTACCTGAGTATTGTTGCTGACCATGTCCATCCTTTTATGTCCACAGTGTTCCCATCTTCTGATGGCTACTTCCAGCAGGATAACGCGCCATGTCATAAAGCTCGAATCATCTCAGACTGGTTTCTTGAACATGACAATGAGTTCACTTTACTCAAATGGCCTCCACAGTCACCAGATCTCAATCCAATAGAGCACCTTTGGGATGTGGTGGACCGGGAGATTCGCATCATGGATGTGCAGCCGACAAATCTGCAGCAAGTGCGTGATGCTATCATGTCAATATGGACCAAACTCTCTGAGGAATGTTTCCAGTACCTTGTTGAATCTATGCCACGAAGGATTAAGGCAGTTCTGAAGGCAAAAGGGGGTCCAACCCGGTACTAGCAAGGTGTACCTAATAAAGTGGCCAGTAAGTGTACATCTCTCTTCTCGCATCCACTCCACTGTCATTTATGGCTTACAGACTGCCTCTCTCTCTCTCTCCAAATCCTCTTTGTCAAAGGGCTGGCATTGAGTTAATCATCGCCCCCTGCTGCACCTTCATACACGCGTGTACTTTTCACGCCTGAGCAAGGCAAACCGTGACACTGAAACGTTGGACCGGCGGGTGTATTACACGCTTTGGCGTGATACTGGGCTTCGGGTTGTAGCTGTGTGTTCTGGCTACCGTCAGACACACAAGACTGAGAAATTGTTTGGCACTAATCCTAGCATTGAGCTCCGCTGGAGGGCACACACACTGACTGACTGACACACACACACACACACACACACACACACACACACACACACACACACACACACACACACACACACACACACACACACACACACACACGCAGACATGCAAGCAAACATACACACGTACACACGAGCACAAAAACACAAAATTTTACATAGCAGGTGATTCAAAAATATTTCTATTGCCCTTGTAGTACTTCGTGGCTCTTGGCAATTACAGCAATGTGTACAAAAAGTCGAAAAAATATCAGGTGCATGTGTGCCTTCTCATGTGTTCACCATGACTCTTGGAGGTTTTTCTTTGCTGTCTCAGATGGCAACTTTATTTTGGTTAAACCAACAAATAGAGGAAAAAGTTAAAAGACTTCCAATAAATGACTGGTAAAAAAAATTACATACATAAGCTGGTGTTACAGACATTCAAGGAGTTAAGCTTCCGCTGAATTCTTTGTTGTCAATGCTTGACAATTAAATCTGTGTTCACATCGAAATTGAGTTGGGAGTCGAACACGGTTCCCAAGTACTTCTAAGTGCCAACAATTAGAACATCCTCGCCATGTGTAGTGCTAGCTTTGGGTATATCACTGTTCTTCCTAAAATCAATGATAAGTTCCTTAGTTTTTGACACATTAAGGTCAAGGAAGTTATCATCACACCAATCAACAAAGGCAGGTAGGGCACAACCGTGATCTGACTCCGAGCCCTGAAGAAAAAAGTGCGGTATCGCCAGAGAATTTCACCAGGTAGCTACCCTCTTTAGAAGACCTACAGCTGTATACAAAATAAAAAGCAGGGGGGAAAGAACGCAACCCTGCGGTGAGCCCCTGTTTGAGACCAGGACGTTGGACGTAACTCCATTAACTAAAACCTGCTGGGTTCTTTCTGTTAAAAAGTTTAAAAGCAACATTAATTCAATTCAATTCAATTCAATTCAATTTATTGTCATTAAAAACAATGTGCAGGCACATGTTAAAATGAAATGAGGGCTGTGGCTTCACTAAACAGTGCAAGACAGACACAGACAAACACAGCAAACACAATATAAGATATACACACATGAAGACCGAAAGCTAAAAATAAGTTAAAAAAGAGCTGGAGTACAGAATATTTAAAAATGTCTACAGACATTCAGTGGGTAGCCAGGTTCAGGTGGGCAACAGCTTGTGGGAA
The DNA here is from genome assembly GCF_029633865.1 of Lampris incognitus. NCBI lineage: Eukaryota > Metazoa > Chordata > Actinopteri > Lampriformes > Lampridae > Lampris > Lampris incognitus. Next base: position 41,437,296 of record NC_079218.1, read on the forward strand.
GAAGCTGTTTTTGAGCCTGGTAGCGCGGGCTCTGAGGCTCCTGTAGCGCCTCCCAGAGCGCAGGGGAGGAGAACAGTCCATGGTTGGGGTGGGTGGGATCTCTGCTGATGCTCAGACCGCTTTGAAGGCAGCGTTTGTGATAAATGTCTTTTATGGCTGGGAGCTGGGTACCGGTGATATGCTGGGCCACCTTGACGATCCGCTGCAGAGCTTTCTGGTCTACTGAGGTGCAGTTGCCGTACCACACTGAGATGCAGATGGTCAGGATGCTCTCTATGGTGCAGTGGTAGAAGTTGGTGAGAATTTTGGGGGGTAGACAGGCGCTCCTCAGCCTCCTCACTAAATGCAGGCGTTGTTGGGCCTTTTTTACAAGGGCCTGGGTGTTTAATGTCCAGGAAAGGTCCTCGCTGATGTGGACTCCAAGAAATTTAAAACCGGAAACACGCTCCACTTCCACCCCATTGATGTGTATGGGGGAGTGGCTGCAGCTTCTAGACCTCCTGAAGTCCACAATCAGCTCCTTTGTCTTCTGCACATTAAGGACAAGATTGTTGGTAGTACACCATGATGTGAGGTGCTCAATCTCGTCTCTGTAGGCCGCCTCGTCATTGTTGGTGACACGGCCAATGACTGTGGTGTCATCTGCAATGACTGTGGTGTCATCTAAAAGCTGATCAGGTAAATTAAAATAAGAAGTAAGCCACTCGATCAAAATGTGAGGTTGCATCTTGCTAAAAGCCGAAGAGAAGTCAGCAAATAAAAGTCTCACACGAGAATTGGGTTTCTCCAGGTGATTATATACTTTGTCGAGGATAAAGAGTCTGCATCCTCCAAACCCTTGCCATCTTGATAAGCAAACTGCAATGGGGTCTAGTTTGCCATCAACTAGGGAGGCAACCTCATCTTTTAAAAGGTTTTTCATTGCAAGTGATGTAAGTGCAACAGGTCTGAACTCATTTACTTCTCTGGAATTTTTTTGATTTCGGGATAGGGATTATAGTGGTTTCCAAGTTTTCCAAATTGAAGGTAACTGGCAACAGTCAGCACACATCTGAAAGAGTTTAGTGAAGATCTCACCAAGCTGGTTAGCACAGTAGCACAGAGTGCGCCCGCAGAGGGCATCAGGGCCAGCAGCTTTCCTTATGTTCATTTTCTTAAATAAGGCTGTGACATGTTTTTGAGATATCACAATATTATTCTGAGGTACAAGGGACTCCCTCAACCTGGAAATATTATGAGTAAAATCTGACCTTTAAAAGCAAGAGAAAAGGGAATTAAAAGTGTTTGAAAGATCAGCCTCCTCCACTCCATTAACACTGATAAGTTGCTTGGTCTCACTTGCATATTGGTTAATGGAGGCCATTGATCTGATCCCTTGCCAGGCCGCTGTAATGTCAACACTGCTATATTGCATTTCTATTTTATTCCTATACCTCATTTTGGCCTTAGCTATTTCATTCCTCACTTCTCTGGACACAGCCTTTTTCTCGAGAGGATCGCGGTGTAAAGAGCCTTTTCTTTTTATTAATAACCAATTTGAGTTATCCATGCAGCCAGTCCTGGATGTAGTGAAGTAGGGTGGCTCTCACTGTCGCACTCTGCACTGAACATTTTTGTCACAGTTTTTGGCAAGGCGACTGGTTGATGAACAGCAATTATAGCAAATATTATCTTTAAGGTATGCTTTCCTCTGATCCAACGATTTACTCCTAAAACCACGACATTTGCTGAGGGGATATGGTTTGTTGTGATGTGGGCATTGCTTGTCTGGGTCGGCCACCCCTTTTTTTTGAGGGGTTGTCATGGCTGCCGTCAGAGTCTATTGAGACTGCCGTCCTTCTGACAGAAACAAGCGCTTTCATGTTGTGTTTAAAAGGTTTCTCCATCTTACTCATACTCAAACCACCAGTGAGTAGGGCAAAGCTTGGATCATTGAGTGTCTTGGCTTGGTCACAAACAAACTTTGCAAAGAAAAATAATGGTGGGTAAGATATTTGGTGATTTTCTTTGTAATGAGATGCCAGAGAGACCCACTTGTCATGCAGGTGGTATGGCAGCGTTTGGACAGTTGCACTGATGCCACGAGACGAATCCAGGTAGTTAAGACCAGGTTAAGATCCATCTGCTCTGGCAGCTTCAAGCGCCAAAAGAATGTCTCCCAGCTATCTTAACCTTTGATTTTCTCTAGTTGTGAATTTTGGAAAATCGTCGACTTTTTTTAAGGAGTGCATTTTCTATTGCTTCTGGTGATCCATAGCAATCTTCCAACCTTTGCCTTACCATGCTCACACCTGCTGATGCATTGTGGACATGGACTGCTCGAATTCTCTTTGTGTGCTCAGATGATTTTGGCCCAAGCCATTTACACAGAAGATTGAGCTCTTCTCTTGATGTCAGATTTAAACCCTCTGTAGAGCTGTGGAAAGATGTTTTCTAGGCCCAATAAATCTCTGGTTGGTCGTCAAACATTAATAGCCCGGAGCATATCATTTCACGATGTATTAGATACTTGGCCAAATCTGTTGTAAGTGACGAACTGGATTCATTAGCTCTGGGTGCGGCTGAGGAGGTTGGTAACCACTGCTGAATGGTCTTGTATTGTGTGACCAGTCTCGGTGGCTGTAGGTGTCCTCGTATAGACTTAGACGGCGCTGACACTCTAGCTCAAGGTGGGTGTTCCTGGATGGGATTTGAGCATGAAGATAATTCGGAGGAGCATCAATCTTTTGTCTGAATGCGTGCTGAGCAAATAATTCCTGATAGTCATGGTCGCCGATCTCACTTGACTGAACATTACTTTTCCCCATGTAGCTTTTAGCTGCCTGCCCATCGTCCATTGCTAGCTGGTGCATTGGTGTGGATGTGGGTTCTAGCAGCCTTGAGTTTTGGTGAGATTCGGGTACTGAATTCAATATGTACTTATGCTCAGCATATTTACTCTTTAAGCTTCCACGATCTAGATCCCCAAATTCTTCCTCAGCAGCTGCTTCCAGAACTTCAGCTTCAGCGATGGCAGCTGCTGCCGCGCTCTCTCGCCGCAGTGTGTGCGGACTGGCTTGAAGCTCTGCTTTCTTTCTAGCAGCCTCCACAGGAGCCTGTTGTTGTTGTGCTCTTCAATGTATGCTTGCGCTTTAATCGTATTTGCTTCTCTGTGGAAATGATGGATGTGCACATGCTGCTTCTGCTTTTGTACGTACTCTGGCTGCAATGGCACTGGCTGAGGACAACGTGAGGTGTTGGAGCATTGTGATCATGTTCCGAGTTCATCCATCTTGTTGACTGCAGCTGTAATCGCAGAAGAATGCTATGTATTTCCACGAAGAACCACTTTTCTGTAGGTAAGGGCTATTCTGCCCTTACTAGAACGTAGACATGATTGCTAGCTTGGTAGATAGCTAAACAGGTGTTTCCCTCTTACTCCCACACCAGCAAACACCAAGCCATCTTTAATTAGCTATTACAGGTAACTAGCGATTAGCATGAATGCTAACTTAACATTGGAAATCACACAGACAAGCTAGTGCGATTAGCATCACCATGGTTTAACTTTATTACAGGAACTAAGAACTGCTACAAATAACGATCACGGGTGATTGTCATAAAAAGGTAAGTGCTCAAATCAAATAACACTGATTACTTACAGACATATGCTATCTAGGGCTCAGGCAGAGAAAAATGAACAGATGGGAAAGAACAACAGCTGTGCTTGCGAAGCTCTTCGGGTACAAATCAAACTACGGCAAGTCCATATCGTCACCTTCTTAAAATAATGGCCTAAGTCATATTTTCAAGTTTTTCAAAAAACAGAATAAACTGAAACTGAAACAAAATGTGTCAGTTTATTCTGTTTTTTTAAAAACTTGGAAAATACGACTTAAGCCATTGTTTTAAGAAGGTGACGACATGAGACAAACAGCACCACACAGTCGACACTCCGCCAACTAACCTAAAGGGGCAGCAAAAGGGGTACATAGGGAGAAATTCAGTGTCCTGATAACTGGGGGGGGGGCTGTTTGTGAAGCGTTTGGTTTGAATACTTGGCATAAATGGAAAATGGAGTGCATATACATAGCACTCTTCTAGGATACTACCGACCACTCAAAGTGCTTTACAATGTATGCCTCACATTCACCCATTCACACACACATTCATACACTGATGGCAGAGGCTGCCATGCAAGGCACCAAGCTGCTCACCAGGAGCAGTTAAGGGTTCGGTGTCTTCCTCAAGGACACCTCGACACACTCTCTGGAGGACCCGGGGATCGAACCAGCGACCTTCTGATTACTAGACGGCCCGCTCCCCCTCTTGAGCCATGTCGCTCCATCATTGGATGGAGATGCTTCTCTTTGCCTGCAGAGTGTCTAGATGACCTCAATGAGGCCCCAGGCTTTTAAAGGAGTACTTTCCCTTGAATTCTCCCAGGGACTTCCAAATATATCTTCACAGTACTGAGGATAATGATGGTGTGTGGGTGAGACAATTTAACTGCAAAGACTTGACAAGAACCATTAATCAACAAGAGTAGGAGCCCCTCCATCCTGTCATCAGATGGATTAATTGGGTCAGTTAGCAATGACAAATGCCTTTACAAACTAAACAAGGGCCAAAAAATGTGGTTCTGGCCTCTATTATATTTTATTCCATTCGGTATTCTTATAATATGGCAAATACACACACACGTACATACACACACATACTATGTGTGCATGCATGTACACACACACACACACACACACACACACACACACACACACACACACACACACACACACATACAAGCAAACCATGCGCCCTCTGTCATTTGAGTTGCATATTAATTCATTCAGATTTTTGTCCCTTTCACGTTTATGCTCTTTTCAAAAATCTTCATAACCAAAATGATCAACACGGATGTATCTCTACCCCTCTCTCAGTCGCCTCTCTCTCTCTCTCTCTCTCTCTCTCTCTCTCTCTCTCTCTCTCTCTCTCTCTCTCTCTCTCTCTCTCTCTCTCTCTCTCTCTCTCAATTCAATTCAATTCAATTCAATTCAATTCAATAATGCTTCATTGGCATGACTGGATTAATTACAATGTTGCCAAAGCAGGTGACAGATAAACAGGTCAACAGAATACCAAAAAAATAAAAATAAAATAAAATAAAAAAAGGAATAGGCAGAACTGGCAGAAACATAGAACAGCACTTGAACAGCAACTGACAGCAATTGGAACAGTAGTTGGAACAGTTATTGAGACTGTTTTGGTCACTCACTGACCCTTAGGCTATGGCATTCTCTCTCTCTCTCTCTCTCTCTCTCTCTCTCTCTCTCTCTCTCTCTCTCTCTCACTCTCACTCTCTCTCTCAGCCACACACATGCACACACACACACACAGATACAATCACACACAAACACAAACAGCATTATTGCCTGAATAAAATGCAAAAATACTGTATCTTGCATATCATAAAAGCTTTGCAGCTCCGCTGGCTGTAATTCCAGTATGGCCCATCAAGATTACACTGCACAGCACAACACAACTTGCTTTACCTCCTTTAACCTCAGGGGAGGGCTATTCTGGCTAGGGGGGTTTTGTGTGCATGTGTGTGTGTGAATTATTACTCTTTGCATCTGAATCCTGGTATTATACAGAGGATGACGAATGAAATATTTTAATAGCTCGCTCTCTCAACCCTTCCAGACACGCCTAAAAGGAATGTCACCAAAAAAAAACAACTGAAATGTGTTACCGTCCACTGTAGAAGTCCGAGAGGCAGCCCCTGCTCATAATCAGCCGTGCACGATGAGGGGGGCCAACACCGTGTAATCCTGTAATAATTTCCTGGAAACACTGAAAGGGAAATGCCAGAGAGGCAGGATAACTTTCCCGAAGGTGATTATCCTGGATGACATTTCATTATATCTCTACTGTAAGGTGCTAGAGACGCATGACAGAGAGAAACTAATTATTGTGCCATCGGGGAGTAACCCATGGAAGATGGTAGTGACATCCACTACATACTGTATTCTTATGCAAATATATAAATGAAAATAGACAGAGAGACAGACAGACAGACAGACAGATAGATAGATAGATAGATAGATAGATAGATAGATAGATAGATAGATAGATAGATAGATAGATAGATAGATAGATAGATAGATAGATAGATAGATAGATAGATAGATAGATAGATAGATAGATAGATAGATAGATAGATAGATAGATAGATAGATAGATAGATAGATAGATAGATAGATAGATAATTTACACATCACTATAATAATATACTAAGTAACAATATCTTATACTTTTGGAACATTTTAAGTTGCAGTCTAGTTATAGATGACATACTTTTTCCTGAATGACATGTACTTTTTTGTTTTAAACTCACTGAAAAATTTGTGTGCAGTGTGAAGAACCAGGAATCAGGAACATTTATTTGTCATTTCATTGTCTGTACTTGCGTACACGAAATGAGACGAAATATCATTTCCCCCAGCTCACAGCAGTGCAACACAAAGACAAAAACACGTATCCAAACTACAAGACTGTCATGACCCGCTCCAGATCCTAGATGTCTCTTCCTGTCGAGTTTCCCTCCTGTGTGATTACCGGTCCTGCCCTAATGTGTTGCGCCTGTGTGTCATTGTCACCCTTTTTCTCCACAATAGTGTCCAGCTAATTACCCCACTCTTTCGAGCCGTCCCGATCGCTGTTCCACCCTGTCTGCCGATCCGGGGGGGGCTGCAGACTACCACATGCCTCCTCTCATACATGTGGAGTAGTCGCCTGCGGCTTCTTTTCACCTGACAGTGATGAGTTTCACCAGGGGGACGTAGCACGTGGGAGGATCACGCTATTCCCCGCCCCCCGAACGTGCGCCCCGACCTACCAGAGGAGGCGCTAGTGCAGCGACCAGGACACATACCCACATTCAGCTTCCCACCCGCAGACACTGTCATTTGCATCTGTAGGGACGTCCGACCAAGCCAGAGGTAACACAGGGATCCGAACCACCGACCCCCATGTCAGTAGGCAACGCGATAGACTGCCACACCACCCGGATGCCCTTTAAAAAAAAAGGATTTCTGTTGTGAGTTTAGTGCCTTGGCATCCTTGGAACTGATATCCAAACAGTCATTTGGCCCAGGTCGATGCCATCCTTAGCAAGACGATCCGTCTTTCTGGTTACAACAACCTTCTATTTGGTTGCAGTCTATGCAACAAACGCAGAGATATGTGAAATCTAAATGTTAATTTACTGGGTATGTTATCCAGCAGCTATGGGTTTGACTAATGAGAGTCAACCCATTTAGATTGAGTTCCGAGTTGATGCACCTAAATCTAAGTGTTATTTCCTACTTGACATGGCTGGAGACCACTACGCTAAACAGACGCTCTCCTCCCTGACATTATGCGCATCTTTACATAATGAATTGCTAACACTATGTTGTGTCATCCAATGAAAAAGCAATACTTATTTTTAACTCCTTATTGTCCATCCTCTCACTCCAGTACATCCTCGTCCCCCTCACTTCCTGTCTCTCTGTTCTCGTGATATCATCCACTATACTACATCTTCCCTTTCGTTAGACTTACAGTTGTCCTTACTTTAACATCAACATAATAAAGCTAATGATAAATGAAATGTCTTGGTTTGGGGTTTTTTTTCCATTCTCAAACATAAACATAGACATATTTTAACATTTATGTTAAACTAATTTCTATATTCTTAAACCAACATACTTCAAACATATTCCAAATCAATCTAAAATCTCATCCATCCATTATCTGAACCACTTATCCTGCTCTCAGGGTCGCGGGGATGCTGGAGCCTATCCCAGCAGTCATTGGGCAGCAGGCGGGAAGACACCCTGGACAGGCCGCCAACAATATTCAATAAATCCACTTTTCTTTAAAGCTAACATGAACAAATTCTGCTTTTTTCTCCTATGTATCTTAATTAAGTGTCTCTGTATCGGACTGGCTTCTCGATAATTCTGCCACTTCTGGTAACACTTGGATTATCTGGCACCGATACAGCTGTTGGCACTCTGCTGGAGCACTCAGAACATCCTGCATGTCCAAATCTCCAGCATCCTCACATGCATCTGCTGGAACCCCAATGTCCTCACGTGCTTCTGCTGGCACAGCAGCATCAACATGCATTACCACAGGAGTGTGGTGAAGATGTTTAACACTCCTTGTGATCCTGGATCCATCTTCGGTGTTTGAGTCCAAAGGAATAGTCTGAGGTGTTTCTCAGGAGTACATAATGAGTGTCTCTGAATTTAGAATCCAGTTTACCATTATCTGTACTGGCAATGTACACCAAGTCTCCAACTTTGAAGTTGTCTTGTCAGCATAGTCTTTCATTTTGTCTGTGTATTCTTGGTGGTGTTTTTGAATGTCCTTTGTCTTTTCCTCTTCTTCTACCAGGTTTGATAACGTGGTAAGAATGTCTTGTCCAAACATGAGCTTGGCTGGTGTTTCTCCTGATGCTGTGTGTGATGTTGAGCGATATGCTACAAGAATCTTTGGGAGTTCCTCTCTCCATTTCTCTCCTTCACTGTCAGCTGCTCTGAAGGTCTTCTTCAGGTATCTGTGAAACTGTTCTATTTTACCATTTGATTTTGGATAACACGGTGATCCGCGTATGTGCTTGATTCCACACGTTGTTAGGAAAGATTCAAATAGCTGTCCAACAAACTGCTTGCCATTGTCTGCGACAACCTCTAGGATATCCAAACCGAGCAAATATTTTCTTCAACTCCTTAATGACTGGCTGAAGATGTGTCATTTATGACAATTGCCTCTGGGTATGAAGTATAATAGTTAGAGTCAATATGTAGTTGTTCTCTGTAGGACCTACTAGGTCAATGCCTAACTTAGTCCAGGGACTGGGTGGCAGTTGAAGTGGTTGAAGAGGTTGATCGTCATGCAGTGTCTGGTTGAGCACACAGGCGGAGCAGTTTCTGATCAGTCTTTCAACATCTAAGTCCATATTAGGCCAACAGAATTTGCTCCTCAGATATTGTTTTGTGCGGACCACTCCCTGGTGGATCTCGAGTGCAATTCTCAGCGCTTGTGTCATTTTCTGTTTCGGTAACACAATCCTGTGCCCTCATAGTATCAGTCCATCATATGTTGACTACTCACTCAAGCATCTTTCGTATGGCCGTAGTTCTTCTGTAATTGGGTTCGGCCATTTTCCTGTTTCCACTATTGTTGTCAGCTGTTTTAGTGTTTGATCCTCTGTCATCGCATGTTTAATGTCCTCAAGTGTCATAGCTTGCAAATCATGCATAGTTACGGAAAGCACTTTGTCCACATATGGTTCAACATACCCATTTTCTTCTGTTTCTGGTAAGGGTAGTCTTGACAGTGAGTCTGCTACATCAGACTTTCCCACCATGTGTTCTATTTTGTAGTCATATGGTTGTAATCTTAAACCCAGTCTTTGAATTCTGGGTGGTAAGACTGTTAACTTCTCGGGGTTGAACATATATATATGACAGGTTCGTGATCCGTTTGGAGTGTGAACTTGCCTCCCCATAAGTATGTTCTAAAGTGTACGACTGCCCATACACATCCAAGATCTTCTCGCTCTATCTGGGAATAGCGTCTTTCGGTAGGAGTCAGTGAGCAGCTTGCATAAGCAATTGGCTTATTCTGTCCATCTGTTTGTCCCTGTGGCAAGAATGCTCCAAGTCCTACTGGGCTTGTGTCACTTATGACTACAAATGGTGCATTGATCTTGTAATATGCTAGGCATGGTTCACTTACCAGTGCTCTTTTCATTTTATTGAATGACTTTTCTGTCTCTGACATCCACTCCCACTCTTGTTGTCCTTTCCATGTCAGTCTCCTGAGTGGTTCTGATATGTTTGCATAGTCGGGTATTAATTTCATCAGAAATCCACATGTGCCTAAGACGGAACACAGTTGCTGCACATTATCAGGTCTCGGGGCATCACAAACAGCCTCTATTTTTGGGGGGGTCTGGTTTTTATTCCTTCAGCTGAAATCACATGTCCTAACATTTCAATCTGTTGTAACCCAAAAACACATTTGTCTCTATTCAGGGTTGACCTCTGTCTGCATTTCTGCAATACTTGTCATAGTCTCTTTTCCAGTTGTTTCTCATTTTCAGCATGTACTGTCACGTCATCCATGTAGCAAACGATACCTGGCATCCCTGTTAGCATCGAGTCCATAGCCTTGTGATAGGCCTCAAGTGCACTTGACAGTCCAAAGGGAACCTTCCTGAAACCATAGCACCCTCTGTGTGTGATGAAAGTAGTCAGGTGTCTTGACTCTGGGGCTAACTCTACTTGCCAGAATCCTTTTCTTGCATCCACTTTAGCAAATATTTTTGCTCCTTGCACAGCTTGCAGTATACTGTCCACAGTTGGTACTGGGTGACTCTCTCTGATTACAGTTTTATTTACTTCCCGGAGATCTATGCTTAGTCTCACTTCTCGTGTCTTTCTTTGGTGTAAGTAGAATATTAGAAATCCACTCAGATCCTTCATTCACCTCTTCGATGATACTGAAGCAAAATCAGGGGGGCAGTCGAGAACCGCTGCAACCCGTTAGCCAAGGGCTAGCGTGTCTACTTATTTGTGTACATTACACTACCATCCTCAAGCATTTTGTCTAGTTCCTGGTTTAAAGCTTCTATCATTGGATAAGGGGCTCTCCTCAAACCCTGACCTGCAGGTGAGACTTTCTTATAGACTGATACTCTGTGACTGTAACCAGTAATCAGTCCTAGTCCTTTAACAAGTGACTCATATTCTTGTGCTAATTGACTGAATCTATTTATCTGGTCCACTGCATTTATATTTACATTTCCTCCAGGAGTCAATATCTTTAATGCAAAGCATGATTTTATGCCCATCACTGTTTCCACGTTTCCTTTAATAACATAAACCTTTTCTGTTATGACATTGTCTTGCCATGCCAGTTGTGCTTTAAAGTAACCTAGACACTTTAGTGGAGTCCTCTGGTCATAGAATCTCTTCTTAGTCTGTTTCAGTTCAGCTTTGTGCAAAAACACTTTCTTATATAGATGTTCTCCTATGAGGTTTCTTCCCCTTCCTGTGTTTATTACCATCTTAATCGTTTGACCATTTATTCTTATTGTTTCTTTACCTTGTGGATCTATTGCATGTATAAACTCATCAGAGTCTGAGTCTGAAGGGTCCTTCACTGCTCTTACTGGTTTATACTTTCTGTCACGTTTCTTTTCTTTTTGCAAGTTATCTTTTTCTTTGCATACACATGCATAATGTCCAGTTTTCTTGCAATACATGCATTTATTTCGCTGTTTTGGCTCCACAGTCATCTGCTTTATGAGTTGCTATTCCACACCTGAAACACACAGTGTCGCTGTTGCACTGTTCTTCGTCTGTGCTTTTACTTCCGGTTCTGTCTGCATGAGCAGCCTCTGCATTTCTAGTGAAGTTAACATGACTGTCTCTAGTCTGGCTGCTACCACTGTTTTCTGAAAACACTTTAGACTCGGCGTGTGCTGCTTCAAAAAGTCTAGCGACCTAGAGAGTTCTTTCTAAAGAGAATCCTTCCTCCTGCAATAATTTGTCCTGCAGTCTTTTCATTGCTCACTTTTCCACTATTTGATCCCTCAGTATGTCGTCTTCTAGTGTGCCAAATTCACAGGATTTCGCTAGTTCTCTCAAAGCATTAACAAAGGCATCAATAGACTGCCTTTGTTAATGCTTGTGTCTTTCCAAAACCGCATTTCTCCGTGGCGTGAAATATGTGTCAAGGGCAGCTACTATCTGAGCAAACGTACCCTTTTTCTCCCGGAAGATTAGCAAAGCTCCTCTGGCCGGGTGCAATAGCGTAGCTCTCCGTACTGCAACCTCTGCCTCCACAGATCCGCCGGCTATTTCAAAAATTGTGCACGATTCTTTCCACATTTTATATTCCGCGTACTGGTCCGATGCTTCAAGGTCCAGCGGGGGAGGCGGAGATAGCCGAACACCGGAGGCTGCCGCGGTCCAGGTTCCCGATGCAAACGACTCGTCGTCTCCTATTCAAGTTCCGTTTCAAACGTCTTAGTTTGAGGTCATTTCAATTCTCTCATTTTATCCTCGTCGCCAATGCTGTGTCATCCAATAAAGAAGCAATACTTATTTTTAACTCTTCTTTATTGTCCATCCTCTCACTCCAGTACATTCTCTCCCCCCTCACTTCCTGTCTCTCTGTTCTCGCGATATCGTCCACTATACTACACAGCAGATTAAGTAAAACAAGATTTGCATGGATTAGAGGTTGGTTTATAGTTTCTTGTAATTTAATAACTGTCTACTTCTGGCGTGGGAGGATGGCGGCCGCGAATTCACGTTGGCGGCAGCCTCACCCAGTAGCGTCCATGCGGTGTCTTTGTCCACGTCGGCGTCTAAATTTGTGTCTTCGTCTAACGGCTGGGAGAGTTTGGTCTGCTGCGTCCCGTGGGCCCCTGGAGGGACCACGGCCCTGCACGGAGCTGCGCTGGAAGAGGTGGCACCAAGGGCGGCGAGACAGGACGCGGAAGCGGGGCAGGCTAAGCTAACTGCTAGCCCATGCAGACCGGCAGTTCCGACAGTCATCCTGGCTGGCCTTCCTTCTCCTGGACAGTGATTTATTTATTTTTTAGTTTGGATATATGTGTTAGTTTGTATATATGTGTTCTTGTAGTTTTTGGATATGTGTTGTTGTCTTTGTGTTGCACTGCTGAGGGCTGGGGGGAAACAATGTTTCGTTTCATTTCGTGCGCACAACTGCATGAAATGAAATGACAAAGTGCTGCTGATTCCTGGTAACTTGGTCTGGTTTTTCAAATAAGGTGCAGAGAAATTTAGACGGGATAACAGAAAGACATGAACATCCAGAAACATACGTTTAAATTTTCTTGAATTCATTTCTATCCCTCGACTCATTTCAGTATATCTGCATGCCTCTTTCGAGCCCATTTTCACTCCTTCCTTTTCTCTACCTCCGTTTTCCCATCATTGAAAATGAACTTCCCATTATTTAACCAGACTTGTGCAAAGTGCAAAGTTGATGGATCCTTTTACAGTAATCAGAACGCTAAGAACGAAAACACACACACACACACACACACACACACACACACACCTGAGCGCACAGCAGTAGAACTGCTTGCAGAGCGAGTGTAAAGCCTGAGAGTAAAGCAAGCAAATGCAAAAACAAGAGCAAAACAAACGCTAAACCCATCCACAATTTAACAAAACACTTTTGTTAAATTGTGCATTTTAATACAACTTTCAGACCAAAGAAAAGCAGTATAAAATCTGGAAGCCAAGTGCTCACTTAGTTATAGAAGCAGCATTCCAGTGTGGAATTTGTTAAATAATTTTGGGGTGAACAAAATATAAAATCAAACTCGCATATATTTAACAGTCTTCAAAGTTGTGTGTGTGTGTGTGAGGCATATTAACAGCTGGAAACACTTCAGTAAGTCTAGCTCTGACAGCTAAAAGATTCTTAATTGACAGGCTCATTAGTTGCTTTGAAGATTTTATTTTTTTGGGGGGGGGGTTTCTTTCTTTCCCAGAGGATCATAAAGACTTGGGAAAAAAACAGTAGGAAGGGCTTTGCTAAATGGAAATAATCTGGCCAATGGAAAAACACTGCAGTCTTTGCAATCAACACAAATCTCTTTGTCGGATCTTGCAGCAACTTTCAACTCAATATAACGTGAGATAAAACTGTAGCAATAGTTATTTTTTGTTGATACTAATCAAAGAGAATAAAGTCACAAAACAATAACAGCAACACATGTGCACATCCTCATCTTTGAAAGAGTGGCCACTGGCCTGTAGGTGGGTGTAGACTGTGGAGTCCTGGCCTGGCGCGTTCTCTCTCGTGTGTTGTGCCCTCCTCTTGTCCAGCGACTGTTCGGTTTCCCCGGTGTACAATTCAGTTAAGTTTTGGGGATACCTGCAGTCAGTTGAGACTGACGAAGTCACTTGGACGAGTGATGAAATGTTTCTCCCACTACACGTTGTATCCAGATGAACCGATTCACCTTTCTGGGGTATTCCATCCATGTTTTTAGCTCATCTATGACCATCAAGACAAGGTGCATCCACTCAGAAACCCATTTCCGTTGGGGAGGGATGTTGTCTGAGAAACTGGCAGTGACAAATTTAAAACAAAAGTACAGGACTGATAGAAGGCATAAGGAAATGGGTCATTTGTTGGGGTTTTGCACATTTCCCACACAGCAGGAACTGCCAATAGGGCTTTTGAGTGAGTTCTACTGCCCCCCTTTTCTTTCAGCTATTCCAGTGTCTCTTCACCCCTCCCGCCACTCCCTCTTCATCCATGTGTTTTTCCATTCCACATAAAGCACACCAATTGTCCACTTCAACCTAGAAGATAAAGCATTTTTTATTTTGATGCTGTGTCTTTATTTTTAATCATGATTTCATCTGCGTGGATGTGTTTTTTCCACTTGTGCCTCCGCCCGCTGATGGCTTCCTGTCTGTTATGCATGGGTTTTTGCTATGTCTAGAAAAACGACACCCCCTCATAACAGTTATGTCCTTTGAATAGAATTTGCTTGTAAAAGCTAACACTCGGGGGCGGCATGTTGGCTCAGTGGTAAGCATGGTCGCCTCATAGCAAGATGGTCCTGGGTTGAAGCCCCGGGGTAGTCCAACCTTGGGGGTCGCCCCGGGTCGTCCTCTGTGTGGAGTTTGCATGTTCTCTCCGTGTCTGCGTGGGTTTCCTCCAGGTGCTCCGGTTTCCTCCCACAGTCTAAACACTTGTAGGTCAGGTGAATCGGTGGGTGATGGACTGGCGGCCTGTCCAGGGTTTCTCCCCGCCTGCCACCCAATGACTGCTGGGATAAGCTCCAGCATCCTTATGACCCTGAGCAGGATAAGCGCTTTGGATAATGGAGGGATGGATGGATGAATGGATTTCATCTGCAAACTCACATCTTGTGTCCGCTTGCTGCCACAATGACTGGTTAGCTATATTACACCCTTCAGTTGTCTATGTACACTGCCAGTGTAGTTGTGGCAGTCACCCTAATACAGAAAAGCAAGAGTGAAACAATCACATTTGCCATTTGGCATATTGGATTAGGCTTTCAAGCACATTGCACAGTCTCTACTGTCTGTATATGCACAGACATGCACACAAACATTAAGACCCCCAGTGGACCAACAACAAGGCATCAGGTCCTGGCATAGGAGGGTACACCGAAAATAGAAAGACGGCTACGAGCTAGGTGAACTGAGGCACCGTGAGTCAGTGGGCTGATAGCACAGACAGACTCAGTGGACTGAAAGAGGACGGCAGTTTGCATGTGTGTGTGTGGGGGGGGGCAGTTACTGACTTGCATGGAGGTGATAAGAGACAGAAAGAAGCAGAGAGAGAGAGACAATGGGCCTCATGCTGGCATTACAAACAGTGACAGTCATGGCTAGCTAGCGGAGGCCTCATTTAAAGGGAGACGGTATCATGCCTCATATTGCACTTTAACAACTGAGTACTGAATATTTTATATATTTTAAGATTTTATTTAAACATGGGCCTGGCGGCCTGGCCAGGGTGTCTCCCCGCCTGCCGCCCAATGACTGCTGGGATGGGCTCCAGCATCCCCGCGACCCTGAGCAGGATAAGTCTGCTGCCCCTACATGGGTTTATTGGGGTGTTTTCTTATGCTAATTGAAAAATGCCTGACTTGCACATCCAATTTACGATCAAATGCAGTTCATCAACATTCTCCTGTGGGTAAGAGCAAAACTGACCAGTGCCCACGTGTCATTTCCTTATTTCCCTTTTATTGCCTTGCACAAGAACAAATATAAGAGAACATTCATGCATGAGGCCCTGGTTTTAGTAGTGGAATGGCTGCACGTTGGTTAATACCAAGTCTACATGTCCCTGTGAAAGTCCACGTCGCCTGCCGTTCCTCAACCCCCAACACAAAAGCGCCTGGAAATTGCAGCCATCTGCCGAGGCTGAGCGCTTCCGTCCAACAACAACACCCTACTACACCCGTACGTTCTTCCTTGACAGAGCTAGTGACTAGAAAGTACATTTCTTGGGGGAAAATGTGTGTGGGCTAGCTCAAAGCGCTGACATTCAGTGCTTTAAAGTGATTTTAAGATCTGGGTTTCAGATTAGATCCCTTCGGGAAGTTGTCTGGCTACAAATTAAATCTGGAGAAAAGCGAATTATAGCCTGTCAATTCAAAATATGCCTTCTTCTGCTTCCCCCTTCAGGAGGGTGAGCTCCCACTTTAAATACCTTGGCATAGCGGTTCCTAGATCCTTTAACTGCCTTCTTAAACTCAACCCTAACACCTTGGGTAGATAAATGTAAACAAGATTTAGAGCGGTGGCATACCCCAGCCTTACCAATAGCAGGTCACATCAATTTGATTAAAATGAATGTAGTCCCTAGATTTCTATATCGATTTCAAAACATTCCAATGATCATTTCAAAGAGAGAGTTTGCCCTAATTGATAGTCCATCCATCCATCCATTATCCAAACCGCTACACAGGGCCGTGGGGATGCTGGAGCCCATCCCAGCAGTCACTGGGCAGCAGGTGGGGAGACACCCTGGACAGGATAGTATTCTCTCAAAATCTATATGGAACAATAAGCTGCCACGTATCAGTAGGTGCTTCCTAGAGAGACAGAAGATGGGGGAAGAATGGCCATGCCCAAGCTTTTGCATTATCATTGGCCAAGTAATATCCACAAAGTTATGTTTTGGGCAAAGGGTTACTCTGGTGACATTGTGCCAGACCGGGTTGCAGCAGAGTCTTCTAACCTTCCTATTTGCTCTCTAGTCTCCTCTGCCCTACAGGTTTCTACAGGCAGCCCAGTCAACAATCTTGTGTCATCTCACACACTTAAAATCTGATCACAATTCAGCAAGCGTTTGGTTATGGTGCCTATTATGTCTAATCACCTCTTTACACCAGCGATGATGGATGCGGCCTTCCGTGTCTGGCATGGGAGGGGGGGGATACAGTTTTTTAAGGATCTTTATATGGAGGGGATATTTGCATCCTTCAAACAGCTGGCAGCAAAATATAAACTAGCATGTATTCACTTCTTTTGATATTTACAATTGAGGAATTTTTTCAAAAAAACTCCTCTCCCATCATGCCTCCAACTACTCCAGTTGATATTGTCGCTGGATACAGATAAAAATTATGTAATCTCCTGGATTTATGGACCCATTGGTGAGATGAACCCCGAGTCAGTAGGTATAAGAACACAATGGGAACAGGATTTAGGCCCCCCAATTCTAAACGAAACTTGGAGTGCTATTCTTAAACAAGTACATGCTTCACCTCCTTGCAGCAAACATGGGCCCATCCAATTTAAGACTGTGCATCGTATCCACTTTACAAAAGCCAAACTAGCCAAAATTTACCCAAATCTGGACCCTACCTGTGATAAATGAAAATCAGCACCGGCCACTTGAATTCATACTATGTTTTGGTCATGCCCTTGTCTGCATACTTTCTGGGGTTCAATTTTCACGTCTCTGAGTGACGCCTACAACATATTAGCTGAACCAGAGCCACTGGCCGCCATTTTTTGTGTAAAACCAGAGAATGCTATCTGGTCAAGAAACATCTCTAATATAGCTGCTTTTGCTTGCATGCTAGCACGTCGTCTTATTTTGCTCAACTGGGAAAAACCCCAAACCCCCTTCCCACCCCAGATGGCTAAGGGATGTCATGTTCCATCTAAAACTAGAAAAGATTAAGTCTACTTTAAGGGGGAACAAGGCTGAGTTCAGTAAAATGTGGGCCCCATTTATATGTTATTTCACTACTGTTACTGCGACAACAAATTGGAGAGATGCATAGTGCTGCAATTATTGTATGGAGGAATGTAAGAATGTGGGGATTAATATGTGTAGCTGTATAAATGATTGCATTCTCTTATTATCTGGTTTTTTTTCTCTTGCTCCTTTGTGAAATGTACACCTTTGTGTAATTTATTTTATTATTGCCGTTGTTATTGTTATTTGAATTAGTTGTGGACAGTTTGTAGCCTGCTGGGGTGGGACTGGGTGGGGATTGGGAGGATGCGTTGGAGAGACCAGAGGGTTGGAAAAGGGGGGAGGGGCTTTATTTTACATGTTACATAATACTGTATAATATATTTTGAAAAAATTCAATAAAAGTGTTAAAAAAAAAGATCTGAGTTTTGGCATCATTATGTCTCCTCCACCCGAGAAGATGCCAAACACTCCACCAATAATTTGGTGATGGGGGGAATCTTTCACAAAAAATAAAAACAAACAGCTAAACATCTCCAAAACTGTCTATTTTCATCACAAATATATAACCGTTCTGTATCTGCCCTGCTCGGAAACTTTTATGAGAATCCATATATCTGCTGTTGAGATTTTTGCGATGTTTTCATTCTGCTTCATCATCATCATCATCATCATCATCTATCAGTTTCATTATCCCTCTCTCTCACACACACACAAGCCAAACATGCACAAATACACTTTCTCTGCTGTCTTTTACTTTCCCGTTCTACCTTTTCCCCCTCCACTGTCTGTTTCTCATATCGTTCCCTGACATTTCTGTATAAAAGTCTAATTTTATCGTTCTTTCTGCATTTTCATTCTGCCTTGGAAAGAAAGATCTTCTCACACATCTTATTCTGAGTATGCTTTGCTTTTTTCAAATTCAAGCCTTGATTGTAATACTGCACTATACTGTAAAAGTGTCAGTAAGGTTTGTTAAAACAAACCGCTACCCTAAAAAAAAGGCTAATACATCCTGTATCTAATGATTTAGATATCAAAAAAGGCGTCATGGGTGAAAACTACAAAAATAAGTAAAAGAACCAGACAAAAGGTAGGTTTAGAGCTCCACAATATGAGGATGGAGACATTCAGATGGTGAGTTGAGGAGGGTTTGGGGGAGGAGAGGAGAGGAGAGGAGAGGTTAATCCAGACTACACTGTGGCATGATGAGCAAACCGTGCCCAAGGGTTGGGATTTTCCATTGGAAAACACTGACCTCCTGTGGCATTGCAGAGTCACAAGGCGGGATTTAAATTTCACAGACCGACTTCCATAACTGTTACTGTTACTTTTATTTTCCAGTTGTAATACAGATGACACAGCGTCTGTTCTTTTTTCTTTTTGTTTTTACTTGCTGTGTGATAACTAAACAACATCAAAATCCCCAAAATTACAAAATCACAACAAATTATTAAAAAATGTAAAACAAATTAAAAAAATATATATACAAAATGACAAAATCTGGGGTAGATAATTGGTAGTAAAAGATTTAGCTTGAAATGAACTGTAAATACCACATCCATCCATTATCCAAACTGCTTATCCTGCTCTCAGGGTCGCGGGGATGCTGGAGCCTGTCTGAGCAGTCATTGTACTACAGTTTTAAATGTTAACTTTAAATGTTGAAAATCAGAAATCAGCATCTGGCAAAGCTCTCGTTTTGCAGTTGGGATAGATCTACAACTCTTTCCAACCTCCTGATACATGATGATCATTTTTACTGTGATAGAGGCCAATTTTTACTGATCACACCTTTAATATACCTATATACGGAGCCCCTAAAGGGACATTAACTTTTCTTCTTTTTTTTTGAAAAAAACTACTTAAGGCTGCATCAAGCAATATTTCTGATGGTGGTAGTGAATTAAATGACTCCCTATAATGTGAAAGGATTGCTTGTGCTACCAATCGACTTGAGAATCTACATTCTACAATTTTCCACCTAGCCCCGTTTGGGACTATGGTGCAAACCACTGCATGGGTGCTTGTCCTGTGAAAGTGCATTGACAAGTCCCTGGAAAACTCATTTTGCGCCATTAGTGGCAGTTTTGACTTAAATTTGCCAATCCGATAAGCAAAATCATTGAACCCTTTTCTGTCACCTAAGTGAAGCATATTCTTTGAAAATATTTGTAATGAAGTGTAAAATCTCATCCTTATGTGGATTGTCCCAGCGGCTCATAGAAATACAGCAGATGCTGATCAGTGGATTTTTTATTTTATTCTTTTTATCTTTTATTTACTGTGTGTGCTAACAGTGCTGTATTTGGAGGATGGGTCAACCTCCATCTGTTGTTATAAGCCAGGCAAGCAGTGACAACAGCCCCTACCTGAGTAAGCTAAGGTAAGACATAAAAAAACTCGTTAATTTAGATAGTTGGAATACAAATCATGCAAAGTTGTGACTGAAAGAAGAAATTAAGTGTGTAGTTAGAAGAGGAGAGTGACATAGGTATGGCTCCAGTAGATCCAGGTATGGAGGATACTTGAGTGGAAGAATACTAAAAATAAAAAAGTAAAATAAAATCAGGGGACAAAACTTTTTTTTTCAGCTTTATCTCGGCCTGAGGTTGTGTCTACACCAGTTACAAATGGCCAAGGAAGGGAGGGCCTAAACAAAAGAAGAAGATATAAAATGTTACATGAATTTAATGTGACAAAGAGAAAGTTGGTGCAAAGTGAAACATAGCAAACAGCAGATATCAGTAGAGTATGTCCTGGGAGGTCTCCCATCCAACTACTAGCCAAGCCCACATCTGCTTGACTTCTGTCTTTTGGAGGAGCCAGTGTACATGTTGGTATGACTGTCAGCAAACCTACTGTTTTTTGTTTTGTTTTGTTTTTTTTGTTTTTTTTTGCTACCTAACATCTGAACTGAAGGCAACCCCCCCCCCCCCAATTGTACTTGGCCAATTACTCTGTTTTCCGAGCCATCCCAGTCTCTGCTCCACCCCCTCTGCCGATCCGGGGAGGGCTGCAGACTACCACAAGCCTCCTCCTCCATAACATTATCTGAAAACATCACTATAAATGAATTCATCGTTCATCACTAAACAAATGACATCATTATAACGCCACTGATTTACAAACACAACCATGCTATCCATTAGTTTATGGAATTTAAAATCAATTAAAACTCTGGCTTTTACGAGAGAGGTGAACACAGGGACTATTTCGTCACACAGTTTTCCCTCTATCTTTTTCTTTCTGGTGATATAAATTGACAGTTTAATTGCACTATTTATTTATTTATTTATTTATTTATCTATTTATTTATTTGTTTATTTATTTATTTATTTATTTTTGGGCCGTACGTCCTGCTCCGAAAATAAAAGCGGTTTTAGACCACACTTCATTAAAGGAAGTAAACAAATAATCTAAAACACCAAAAAAGTTCCCCAAGTCTTCTGCAGTCTAAAAAAAAACAATGAAAACCCATTTCTACCAACCCACAGAAAGGAAACTCATTAGAAAATGTGATTAATTACATCGATAAAATAGTTCACTGCAACAGCTCCATGTAATATTCTCCACTGGGAGAAAGTGACCTCTTCAGGCTCAACTGACTGCAGCTATCCCCACCCCACCCTTGAAATATTATTGGCTGTAGTTTTCTTAGTGGGCCAGGATGGGGGAGACTTTGATTGCTGCTGTGTCTAACCAGACAGTATTGTACGACATTCCCAGTGAAAACTACAAACTGCCCCACAAGAGAGATGCTACCTGGCCGGGAGTAAGTGGAGAGACAGGTATTGAACATGAATATAAATGGAAAATGTATTAATCCCGGATAGCAGACCAGTACTGAATCAACATCGAACCAATGTTAATGCATCAACAAAACTATCATTGAATCGAAGTTGAAATTTAACATTGATTTCAATATTCCATCCATTATCCAAACCGCTTATCCTTATTCAGGGTCACGGGGATGCTGGAGCCTATCCCAGCAGTCATTGGGCGGCAGGCGGGGAGACACCCTGGACAGGCCGTCAGGCCATCACAGGGCCCACATCCACACACACACATACACACACAAACACACACACCTAGGGATAATTTAATACGGTCAATTCACCTGGCCTACATGTCTTTGGACTGTGGAAGGAAACCGGAGCGCCCGAAGGAAACCCACACAGAAAAGGGGAGAACAAGCAAACTGCACACAGAGGACGACCCGGGACAACCCACAAGGCTGGACTACCCCCGGGCTCAAACCCAGGACCTTATTGCTGTGAGGCGACCTTGTTAACCACTGCACCACCATGCTGCCCCATAGAAGAACAACGCATCTGTTATTTCGATTGTTGACAAAGGCATCGATGATTTCATCAGTGTCCAGATCTTTTGTCCTGCTGGTGTTTAAGGCCAACAATGCCAGGTTACTGTTCCGGGTGTCCCCACTGCTGTTCCTCAGGTACGTTTTAAACGGCAAGAGAAACTCTGCTTACAGCTTGCTGATGCCACAGGAAGTGTTACTGATATACATATCAATTTATGCAAGTCCATAAAGGCATCCTTGTATGTGGGCTTCAATAGATGCAGAGAACATGGATAGCTCACAAAAAATGCAATGCGGATACATGGGAACATTTTTCCCGCTAGACAATATTTAAAACAATATTTGCCTAGTAGATGTGTGGCGAATGAAAAATTTGATTTACTTAAAAAAAACTCAAGATTTAAATTACCATCACACGTCTTCGCTCTGAGGAATCCACTCAGCTTCTTCTAACTCGGTTAAGTCTTTTAGAGGAAGCGAGAGAGGCAACGGGGGAGCAATTGGTAGCTGCCATCTCGTGAAATCCTGGACCTCTTGATGAAGTTTTTTCACTTTAGACACCAGTCAGCCAGAGTTTCAGTGAGTTTTGAAAAAGCAATGTCTTGAAAGGGAAAGCAGTTGGAAAAAAGGAACGCTATGTCAACAACTGGTATGATGCACTGCCACAAAAGCTTTCATAACCCTTAGAGCATTATACTTTTCACTGGTGCAGCCTGATTTCAGAATGAATTCAGTTGACTTCCCTTTACAAAATAACAGATTGTATTAACTTTTAGATGAGATATATATATATATATATATATATATATATATATATATATATATATATATTTTTTTTTTTTTTTTTGTAAATTCCTTAATTACTTGCCTTTTATTATCTGCCTCGATTCTGGAGAGTCCATTCCCCCGACCGTTAATTAAAAAACAGAAAGAATTAAGTAATATTCAACACCTGTAGCAAGCACCAATTGGCAGAAATTAATTCTTACCATATGTGAGTGAATCTAGGAAATGTCCCCCTGATGGGCCTACAAGTAGGGAAAAAAAGAGGGCGGGGGGGGGCCAAAACGTTGGTGTTAATTTTGGTGACATATTGACACAAGGTATGTCAAAGATGTACTGTAATACAAAAGAAACTAATCAATAAACTGGTTAAAAAAATCGATATACTTTCTTTGGTGTACAGATATCAATCGATGAAATTATTGATGGTTGTAGATAAGCCCTAAGTCAAAACAAATATATTCTGAGTAACATACTGCTACAGGGCACCGGGCTAGATGGATAGACAGACAGACAGATAGATAGATAGATAGATAGATAGATAGATAGATAGATAGATAGATAGATAGATAGATAGATAGATAGATAGATAGATAGATAGATAGATAGATAGATAGATAGATAGATAGATAGATAGATAGATAGATAGATAGATAGATAGATAGATAGATAGATAGATAGATAGATAGATAGATAGATAGATAGATAGATAGATAGATAGATAGATAGATAGATAGATAGATAGATAGATAGATAGATAGACTATATGTACAAAAGTATTGGGACACACCTCTTAATCATTGAATTCAGGTGTTTCATTCAGACCCATTGCCACAGGTGTATAAAATCAAGCAGCTAGCAATGCAGTCTGCATTTACAAACATTTGTGAAAGAATGGGTCGTTCTGAAGAGCTCAGTGAATTCAAGCGTGGGACTGTCATAGGATGCTACCCCTGCAATAAGTCTGTTCATGAAATTTCTCCCCTACTTGATATTCAACGGCCAACTGTAAGTGGTATTGTTGAAAAGTGGAAGCGTTTAGGAACAACGGCAACTCAGCCACAAAGTGGCAGACCACGTAAAGTCACACAGCGGGGTCAACAATTGCTGAGGCTCATAGTGCGTAAAAGTCGCCAATGCTCATTTGACTCAGTAACTGCAGAGTTCCAAACTTCCTCTGGCATTAACATCAGCACAAAAACTGTGTGCCAGGAGCTTCATGGAATGGGTTTCCATGGTGGAGCAGCTGCATGCAAGACTTACATCACCAAGGACAATGCCAAGCCGTCGGATGGAGTGGTGTAAAGCATGCAGCCACTGGACTCTGGAGCAGTGGAAACATGTTCTGTTGAGTGACAAATCACGCTTCTCTGTCTGGCAGTCTGATGGACAAGTCTTGGTTTGGCGGATGCCAGGAGAATGTTACCAGCCTGACTGCGTTGTGCCAACTGTAAAGTTTGGTGGAGGAGGGATAATGGTATGGGGCTGTTTTTCAGGGGGTGGGCTAGGCCCCTCAGTTCCAGTGAAGGAAAATCTTACTACTTCAGCAAACCAAGACATTTTGGACAATTCTATGCTTCCAACTTTGTGGGAACAGTTTGGGGAAGGCCCTTTGCTGTCCCAGAATGGCTTAGCCCCAGTACACAAATCAATGATCATTAAGACATGTTTGAGGGAGTTTGGTGTGGATGAACTTGACTTGCCCACACAGAGCCCTGACCTCAACCCATCGAACCAATTTGGGATGAACTGGAATGGAGATTGCGAGCCAGGTCTTCTTGTCCAGCATCAGTGCCTGACCTCACAAATGCTCTTCTGGATGAATGGGCAAAATTTTCCACAGACACACTCCAAAGTCTTGTGGAAAGCCTTCCCAGAAGAGTGGAAGCTGTTATAGCTGCAAAGGGAGGACCAACTCCATATTAATGCCTATGGATTTAGAATTGGATGTCATAAAAGCTCCTGTAGGTGTAATGGCCAGGTGTCCCAATATGTTTGTCTATATATTTTTGACAGACAGACAGACAGACAGATAGATAGATAGATAGATAGATAGATAGATAGATAGATAGATAGATAGATAGATAGATAGATAGATAGATAGATAGATAGATAGATAGATAGATAGATAGATAGATAGATAGATAGATAGATAGATAGATAGATAGATAGATAGATAGATAGATACGTATCTACCGACTGACCTACCTACCTACTACCTTCTTTCCTTTCTCCTTTTCTTGCCTCCTTCCCTGCTTGAATCTCCAGAGAATGGGCTATTGGTTGATGTTAGGGGAGTCTCCAGAGACAAGGCATACAATACAGAATTTTCTTCTTATTTCAGTTTATTCCCCGTTTATCAGAGGTCGCCAAAATGTTACGTCAGATAACCTTCCTGACAGAACCGCTATTGCTGTAGATGGGGGCACAGGAAAAGCACTGCATGCCACTCCAGTGTTCATGGACTTGCGCCCATGCCTGGTGCTATGCATACAATACAGAATGAACTTTAGTAAATTTGGCATAGTCACTTATTTTTTACTTTGGTGTAAGAGGATCAAGTGATGACAGTTTTGAAGGATTTGGCACAGACATTAGTCAAAACAGATGTGCAGCTGGTGCCATACTAGTAGAGGATGGTTTGAATAAGTTCTACAAATCAATGTAACCCAAATGAAGACAAATTCAAAATGAAACAGTGTACCTGTCACTGAGCTTCTTACATGGAGCTTTCTTCCTTCTTCTAAATTCTCTTTTTCTGTTTGTGAATGATGTGAGTCTCCTTTGTGTGAATGTGCACTGTGTCCTTCCATGAGGTTTTCAGGGTGATATTGGTGGCCACCTGGACACTCCTGCCTTGTGTGCACAGTCTCCCAGTCTTGAGTCTTCCTTGTGTGCACATGCCATCTATTCTTCTCCCAAGTTTCCATAGTGATGGTGGTTGCCACCTGGACACTGCTTGGCATCAACCAATCACATTTTATTTTTCAAATATCTTATAACTCCATCTAATTATGTTATCCTGTTTTAAAGTTACATCCTTCTGTCAGCAAAGGTGTGTGAGTAATTATTATTAAAATAAAAAGACTTTATTAATGTGCTAATACATGACTCAGGTGAAAATGTAAAAAACACACCAATGCATTGTGGCAGCACTGGCCTTCATCAGGGTGAGTTAATTTTATTATGATTCTAATCTTGCTAAGGTGAAGAGTTGTTTACTTGAACTAATCTATATGTTTTATGTCTGTATTTGCAGCACAGAAGCACCAGAAGACCAGCAGACCCTTCCTTGTGCCCTGCTCCCTGTCAGATAATCCACTACTGTCACAAGTCCAAGTAACCCCTAACCTGAAATGTCTGTTTGATTGATTTTTAAATTATTGCATCAAATGGAAATGCCTACATCAGAGGACAGAGATTTTGTCAGTCATGTCTTTTGAATAAAAGGTCATTGACATAATATGCTGGGATTTATCTGCTTAATGATGTGTTGTTTTTACACATACAGTGAGGGATGTTTTGAAAATATAATAGGGGGGGCTGGTTGGGTGGTTGCTTCACCAAACATTTTGGTCAGCAGCCGCCACTGATGTGGAGTCACCAGCCGCTTCTTTTCACCTGACAGTAAGGCGTTTCACCAGGGGGACGTAGCGTGTGGGAGGATCACGCTATTGGGAGGATCACCTCCACCCCAAACAGGCACCCCGACCAACCAGAACATATACCCACATTCGGTTACCCACCCACAGACACGGCCAATTGTGTCTGTAGGAACGCCTGACCAAGCCAGAGGTAACACGGGGACTCGAACCGGCGAGCCTCGTGGTGGTAGGCAATGGAACAGACCACAAAGTCAAATTTGAAAAAAGTCTTTATTTCAGTTTAGCAGAATTCAGATCGATTCAAATACAACAAATGTAGATATGCAATTTGTTTTATATTTTCCAATGCAACCACGTAGTCATCGCTCCTGTACAGGTAAATCAAAGCAAAATATTAAAATGGCTTTGAAAGGTGCTTAGATGATGGGTTACTTAGAACCGACCCTGTACTGGAGGTCCTACAGTAATTACAATGTTATAACATTGCCCTTGCATTCAAAAGTGTACCCACATTTTGACTTTTTCCATTTATAATTTGAATTTCGGGAATAAGACAGACATTGCCTGTTCATTGTCACAGATTTTAAAAACAGCAAAATGATTACTACAAAAAATATTTCTCAACCATAGAAAGAAACAACTTGGAAGCAATGACAACTTTCTAAAGCAAATAAGTATTGATTTTTAACCTATTTGTCAGCTGCAACAAACGTACATTGCTAAAACATTTATATAATAGTCAAGAACAAAGTAACTGGCAAGAACAGTTCAGTCTTGGTTCAGGCACGTATTAACATGTATAAAAAGGCCTTCCTGATTTTTTAAGATGAAAACGTTGGCCCCGATTGTGTTAAAACCAAAAAATCAGGATTACATATGAGCTAATGGGATACGCCTCTTGTTGTGAGACATTCATCAAGTGCTCCTTCGCTTGACTCCTCTTTCTTTATTTGCCAGCACAGTTGGCACAAAGGATGTCTTGACCCTTGGCCACGAAGCTCTTGTTGGACAGACTGAGGGAGCATCTCTTACAGTTAAAGCAGTATTCATGCCAGGAGCTGTCTTCATAGTTTACAACATTCACACCTTTACCAAAACCTGGAAAGGGGAGAGGGAGAATAGAGATAAGGAGAGTTTGACAAATGAGTATGTAATGAGTTGTACTTCTTGCTGCAAAGTTAAGCTTCCCCCCCGAAAGATAAACATGAGTCACATCTTGATTTTGGATTCAAACTAACCAGTACAGGCAATATATACCACATAAGCCCACACAAATCGCAACAGAAACACTTTCAACTGTTCTAGTCTCATAAATATGTAATTTATAACATATCAAAAGTCCTAAGGAATCCAAGTGGTGGAAAGTACTGAAAATTACTGGAATCGCTGATGCCACAACTTCCCATTGCCCCACCCATGTTAAAAAATTCATTTATGCATGTCTTAACTTATGTCCACACAAAGGGTTCAGTACTGTCCACAACCAACCAGAAACTGTTTTACTTAAGACATGGAGTTGGATGCAGTACAGCACATGTGCAAAAGGAAATTCTTAACCCTTAGATGCATAAGTGGGGCAAAATGACCTGTTGGATTCGTTTTCTTGCAACATATTTGTAATGAAAAGTCATTTCATATTCCAGGTATTCCTCAAAAAACTTGTTTTTGATATCAGACCATTTACATTTTTTTTTAATTTACCGTTCATACTTTTTTAAGAAATTGAAGTTTTTGTATTACTACCCCAAGCTTCCTTACCATAAGTGGGTCAAAAATGACCCGCGCTGATTTAATCTCATAGGAACCAGTGATTCTTATCAACCGTAACTGTCAGGTAGAAATTTCCTGGGCCGGTGCTAGCAGATGCCATCTGGATGCTCCACACACCTGACCTTCCAGGAGTCAAAGGCCATGTTCCGTAGGTGCCGGATGGTGGAGCGCTTGTTCAGCATATCCCATGTATCCACATACAAGGGCATCTGCACGCTGTACAGCGAGTATGTCACAAGGAAAGTATGGAGTGGCAGTTGTCATGTTCGACGGTTATCAGGGCACATCCACCAAAGACATGACACACCGCAGGCGAGCAGGTGGGGGACTGGAGCAACCGTAATCATGGATGAGGACATGCCTGATGCAATGAATAAAGACGAGTTCCTTGCAAACAACACAAACAAGCAGCAATTCATCAACATGCTCAGTGGTCACCGACAGAAGAACTGCCAGACGTACCATGCGCCAGGTGGTGCTGATCTCCTCATAGTGCAAAAAGCAGTGGAGTTTGCCACTGCAGCAAACACTGCTCATTGGGGATGATATATAGATCTGCTCGTCCTCCTCATCTACCACACTAACCTCAAGTCACATGACATCTTCTTCAAACCTGAGCCAAAGAAGAGCATGAAGAAGACACGTCTGGAGCATCAAGGCTGTCAAGCAGCAGCTGGGTCCCGGTGTGTGCACTCACATCCTCTTCATCCATGCAATAGCCGGGTGTGACACTACCTCCCACCTTTATGGCATTGGGAAAGGAGCTCCCCTCAAGAAATTTGTGACCAGCGGTGACTTCCGTGAGCAAGCTACAGCATCTGACACACAGTCAGCTCCACACCAGATGTTGTGTTAGTAGCAGAGAATGCTTTGCTGTGCCTCTACTATGGGGAGCCTGAGGAGGGACTCGGCTGACTATGACACAAGTGCTTTTGTGAGAAGGTAGCTACTAGCACTTCTCATGTACAGCCACAGAGTCTGCCACCTACATCAGCAGCAGCAAAGTACCGCAGTCTTTGTGTGTACTACCAGGTGCAGCAGTGGAAGGGAACTGTAAATGAAAACTCCTGCCACAAGAATGGGGATGGAAAAAGAGTGATGGGGGACTTGATGGGGATGGAAAGAGAGTGATGGGGGACTTGTCTCTGTCCAAACTGAGTTACCACCAGTTCCACAGGATCTCCTGTGGGTCATTAGATGCACCTGCAAGACAGACTGCATCAGCCTGAGGTGCACATGCAAGACGTTTGACGTTGGGTGCTCTGTTACATGCAGCAACTGCAAAGGATTGGGGTGTGCAACTTCATCTCAGGCTGCATGTGATGACAGTGAAGATGATGAAGATGAGCCAGACAACTTACACTCATGATGACCAGCAATGTTTGAGTTCTACTTAAAAGTTAACATGTTGAAGTTTATGTTCATCAGTGCCAACATTTATGTTGATTAGTGCCAACTTGGCAGTCACAAATATTTCGAAATTAATATAAAAGTGCTATTTTAAGTGATATTTAAATAATTTTGCTTTAAATTTATGTTAATCAATGCCAATATTTATATGGATTAGTGTCAATTTATGTTGCCTTGTATACTCATATAATGATGTAGCTTTAAAATATTATTTTGGGAAGCAAAAAAAAGTGGTACCAGGGTATGGTTAAGAAGCACCTTCGAAAAATATTTTCCACCACTTGGACCTCTTAGGACTTTTTATATATTATGAGACTTTTATGAGTAATAAATATTTCTCATTTTTTCTCTTGCAATTTGTGCAAGGTTCACCCCTTTTTTCCCACAAGATGCTTGTACTAAACCTGTAATGGGTTTCTGGCAACCACTGCACTTCTTGGCGACGGAGTTCTTGTAGCAGTCAACACAGAAGACCTGGTCCTGGTGGTTGGTGAAGCTGGTCCCAGCCAGAGGCTTGGAGCAAGAGCTGCACACAAAGCAGTGGCTGTGCCATGGCTGGTCCTGGTAGTTGACTCCCCCTGACGTTATGGGCTGGAGGTTAGGACAGGAGAAGACAGGTGAAGAAGAGAGGAGAAAAGGGGACGAGACAAAAAGGGAGAAGAGGTGAGAAAGAGCTACGTGAGATTGATCATAATCACAGCAAAGAAACACTGAATTAAGTAAATCAATCCTAAGTAACTCCTATTTAAATAGAAACTTTTTATTTAAAAAAAATGACGGCCAAACTTTTAAATAAGTGATTGTTTAAACATCATTAAAGAACCCTGAACCCTGTTTGCCTCTTACTTTCACTCATCTCATCCACTTTTCAAATTCTTTTGTGCAATTAACAGTGCTTACAAAATGGCAATTCAATCTGAATAACAGTCAAATGTAGCAGTCTGAATAACAGACATCCCCAGGAACCTTAACTGGATTAAGCTGGCATTAACAATGGATGGATGGGTGGATGGCACATATCGCATTAAAATGCTGTCATCTTCTTTTCAAATATTAGCCCATGTTACCAGTAGCGCTGAGCAATTAACCGAAATGTCACTTGATTTTCAATGGTTGAAAATGTAATTGATGGAAACTGGTTCAATTCTTAAGATTATGAAAACTCTGTTCATGTTTTTGGTCCTTTTTTTTGTTTGTTTCTGAGCTCAGTGATCAGGTTAAAAATGATTGGCCGTGTGTACTACTGCCTTGCAGCATTTGGCCTACTAGAAACCCAGTTCAGTGTTGCAGAACAACAATGACCATAATCCAATGCACCCACAGACATTTCCCAGTGTTTGCAAAGCACTACTGCAGCAGATGGCAGATATGTTATGGCCGAAGGAGAAAAGGAGAAAAGGAAAGAGAGGTGATCATGAAAAGTATTGTTTACTTTCATTATGGTTGTAAATATTGGCTAGAATTGATGGTATTTTGATGGTATTTGGGATTTTAATTTGAAAAGTAATCTTTCTTTTTTTAAAAACAAAAAAAAAGTTTCACTGGTCATAGTCAAGATAGATCTACTAACTACTACTACTTTCGGCTGCTCCCATTAGGGGTCAAGATAAATCGGAGAATTAAATAAAAATCGAAAACATTTATTTCCAAAACCAAATCGAAATCAAACCCTCGTCAAAAAAAATAAAAATACACTAATTGCTCAGCACTGGTTACCACACCCCTAATTCACTTCTTTAATCTATCAAAATTGAAACACTTTGAAACTAAACAAATAGACCTCGGTAAAACGTTGGCTATAAAAAAGTTACCCCATCCCTTTTCAGGGTCAAGGGTTCTGTTTTGCTTGCAACATCTTATAGAATTCACCCACTGTATTTTTTAGGAATGTGTTTGAAGTAAAAGAAGTCAATTCAGTCCACGCAGAAACACGCATTACCTGATTGCAGCTGACACAGTGCTTAGCGAACTTCTTGTCATGACAGGGGCTGCAGTAAACATCACTTCCTTTGGAGAGGAAACTCTGCGAGCCTATTGGCCGTTTACAGTAGCAGCAGGTGA
Source organism: Lampris incognitus (assembly GCF_029633865.1). Taxonomy (NCBI): domain Eukaryota; kingdom Metazoa; phylum Chordata; class Actinopteri; order Lampriformes; family Lampridae; genus Lampris; species Lampris incognitus. The sequence goes on from NC_079218.1 coordinate 41,469,027, forward strand.
AACATTCATCGTGCCACGACTTTCCTTTGTACTCTACGCTCTCGGTGCCTGCGGGAGGGTTAGAAAATGCTTCGTGTCACCAGAGAGACATTAACATGGGAGAAACATCATGCCAGCCTTTGGTCATTTCAGAGATGTCCCAACCTTATGAGTTGTGTCATAAGTTAACAAAACATGGTTCATTAACTCAAACAAGTGACGGTGACCGTCTCCAGGTCTTCACTTTGTTAACTGCAATGCTCGTAGGGGGTCAGCCCTACGTTCCCTCAGCCCTGTGGTTAGCCATCAAATAGGTTATCTATCGGTTAAGGTGAGGTTGAGGTAAGTGTTGGGTCAAGGTTCAGGTTTAGGTTGAGGTTGAGGTTAAGTCAGAGTAAGGAACATTAGGTTAAGTTTAGGTAAGTCCAATGAAATAGGGTTGAGAGAACATAGACGCGCTCCCCTTGTAGGGCTATTAATGACAAAATGAGGTTTTAATGAGTTTCTGTTGTAATTAACAATATCGTAGGTAATGCCGGACATTTCTACAAAAGAAAACATCATTTGGTAGTTATCTGTTTTGTTTCCGGGGGTTTTACAGTGTGTCCTGTTTACATAGAGTCAGACTTTCAATTTATAACGGTGAGCTTAGCCTAGCTTAGCTCAGGTGCTGTATGTCAACCAGAATCACCAGCTCAAAAGAAGGGAAATACACCCTCAGCCATTTGTTAATGCTTCTTAACAGCCTATTTGTTATTATATAATTATTCATTATATTATATTATATAAAAATATAATATAATAAATATATATTTTATTATTATTATAATAAATAATAATAATAATATTACATATTATTATTTATTTATTATATGTTATTGTAGTTTTTATTATTATTATTATTAGTCTAGCATTCTAAACTAAATGAAAAATAACGCTAGTCTGGCCAGGGGCAGCCCATTTTCCTGACAGCCCATTCTTCCAAGATCCCAGTAGTCCAAAAATGTCCCATTGGACCAAAAGCCCATCTGTCCGACAGCCCATTATCCTGAAAACAAAAGCCTACTGCTCCAAGGGCCCGTTGTTCCCGAAACTACACACTCCCTCGGGTTTTTTGCACTTAATATCTTCGTGTATTTTGACATGCGAACACGAGGATGCTGTTTACTACTACTTTGCATGAACAGGAGGTGTGAGGTTAAAAGCACTTGTGAGAATGTCATCTGTACTTCGCCAGAAATAAGAACCTTCTGGTATTCATATCTGGCTAGTTCAGATCAATGAGCCGCAACACCGCTGGGCAGATGTTATAATGAAACCTGTGATCTGTCAGATTATGTGAGACTGTTTATACCTGGCCTTCACATGTGTCTTGGGGGATCCGATCACAAGTGGACAGCTCTAAGTACAGGAGTGAATGCACCCAATGAGTCATCAATGCATCTTGAGATGCGATCACTCAGGCTACATTCGGAGGTGGCATGGGACACATTTGTCCCCATTGCATTTTAATTGTAATTGCACATGTGTCCCAGGCCACACTGAAGGACCGCCTCGTCAACTGGTGTCCTCTGCATCGGTTGATGTTGTGCTTTGGACCAGCAACACTTGTTCTTTCAATGAACAACACATCCACCTGTTTCCCAGCTCATGATTATGTGGGAAAATGTAAATGTCTGAGCACTAGAGTTTGTAGTTCTCAACCCAAACCCTGTCACAGGCTCAGCCCAATCACGTCGGCTCAGGCTCAGATTATTGGATTATTCCAGCAGGTTTGAGAGGGTTGGGCTCTCTGCTGCCTGCGGCGGATAAATGAACTCGAACCTGAAGCTGAACTTGAATGTGCAAGCCGGCGGAGGGTCTTCCACAGTTGTGGGTCTGATGTATGTCAGAAATTACCCCGAGGAGGCTTCGATGACCGCATAGTGCGTTTACGCTTCAAAGGCGATGTGGATAAATACGTCCCAGGCCACCTCCGAATGTGGCCTGAGCAATCGGCTCTCAAGACGCATTGACAATGCACTGGGTGCATTCACACCTGTGCTTACAGCTGTCCACTTGTGATCGGATCATCCAAGACACATGTGCAATCACACTTGTACTTAGACCCAGGTGTAACAGCCTCTCTGACCATGCTATTAAACACGCCATTTCAGACAGGATACCGCAGTCAGACCTACGCGGTTAAATTGAGGCATAAAATTAGAAATGGTTAAGTTAAGGCATTCTGTTGGAGACGTGGCGTGGGTGGGGTTGGTGCGGTTAAGATTTGGATTAGCATCTGGGGGAGACGGCCAAAATAGCGCATTTTAAGGGCAGGTCACATAATCTGATGGGTCACAGATTTTGGTGTAACACCGGCAGTCACTGAACTAACAGCTCCAGGGAGAGTGTGTATTTTCAGCCTATTTCTCCGAGAAATAACTGAGCTCAACTTAACATCAACACGAGAGCTTGGCCATCGTCTCACACTTCTTAAATTCAGCTCCTGCAAAATAGCCTTCACCTTGTATCAGCCTGATCCTAATTTAATATCATAAAATGCCTTTTTTTTTCTCTCTCAGTACACTGATCTGGCCTGTGGCCTGTCCACACATGTGCAGGTATTTTTTAAAACATAGCTTTTTTATGCATTTTGGCCTTCTCAAGTGAAGATTTTTAAAAAACTCCAGTTTCTGTGTATTGATGCGTACATGTAAAATGGAGCGTTTGGGAAACAATGACGTTACATCTCAATTTGCGCATGCCCATTGTTGCTTTGTGTAATGAGCATGTGCTTGAAACACCAACAAATATGGCAGATATATTACCAGTTTGTTTACATTTGGCTAGAGTTGCTAAGTCTAGTTACAAGTTTACAACTTATAACTAGCCTTTTGTAACTAGTCTAACTAGTCTAGACTTTTGTAACTAGTCCAGTTACAACTTGTAACTAGTCCAGTTACAAGGACCCTTGTAACTAGACTAGTTTTGTGACTTCCTTGTAACTACACTAGTTTTGTGACTCTATTTTGCATAATAGGTCCCCTTTAACTTAGCATTGCTGCACCACTTCACTGGCATTCAAAGGCAACTGCTGCACCCAGTATTACTTGGTCCACAGCATCCAAAGTTTAAAGTCCTGCCAGAGAGGACAGTTTTGGTTCAGGCCCGTTGAACCAGCAGATGGTGGGACAATTTCGAAAAAATACATAAATTATAGAGTTTAGTTTTGTTAGACCAATCATCCATCTTTTTTTTTTTACCCCCTTTTCTCCCCCAATTGTATCCGGCCAATTACCCCACTCTTTCAAGCCGTCCCGGTCACTGCTCCACCCCCTCTGCTGATCCATGGGAGGGCTGCAGACTACCACATGCCTCCTCCGATACATGTGGAGTCGCCAGCCGCTTCTTTTCACCTGACGGTGAAGAGTTTCGCCAGGGGGACAGAGCACGTGGGAGGATCATGCTATTCCCCCCAGTCCCCCCCTCTCCCGAACAGGTGCCTTGATCGACCAGAGGAGGCGCTAGTGCAGTGACAAAGACACATACCCACATCCGGCTTCCCACCTCTAGACATGGCCCATTGTGTCTGTAGGGACGCCCGACCAAGCCGGAGGTAACACGGGGATTCGAACCGGCAATCCCTGTGGTGGTAGGCAACGTAATGGACCGTAATGCTACCCGGACGCCTCAGACTAATCAACTATCTTTGGTGAAGCTTGAAGGTGTACTGCCCTCCTTTTGAGAGGAGCTGCTCATGGTCCCTGTTGACATCCAGCAATTGAGCCAAACTAGACTAAACCCATCATTCAATGTGCCTTCAAACTGCACATACAAACATAAAAAAGGTATCCACTAGTTTGCCTGACTCTATAAGTCGGACACCATAAAAACCCCGGAAACTCAGCTATCGCAAATTTCCACGATGAATAATTTGATATTTTCAATTCGATGGAACAGTCTCACAGATTATCATAAGGGTCGGTAGCACAATAATAAGTAAATCACCCATCTTACCAGCTAGTATGGGCTTATAGCAGCACTGGCACCGCGGCGCATCCTCTCGGGAGCAGCACTTCCCACACATGATGCGGTCATCCTTGGTGTTGAAGGGCTCCTTGGCGAGGGGCTTGTAACATTTAGCGCAGCGGAAACAGTCCTCGTGCCAGTACCGACCCTTGTGGCTGAGTTCCTGTTGGAGAGAGAGATGGGGGGAAGGAGGCAGCCGTAAATGGGAGCGAGGGAGAAAGAGAGAGTCAGGAAAAGAGAGACAGGGGGCAGCACTAACGCTGAAGCTGTGAATATACCACACATGATACTACATGCACACCCCACCCACTAGAAGAAAGGAGGAAAAAAAAAACAAATGGACCCACTTTCACCTGATACTGTGTGGTCCCTCGCACACACACACACACACACACACACTAACAAATACATGCACGCCCCCCTGCCCACACACACCTTCGACTCAACGCTGATTGGTCGGTGACATTCTGCACAGGTGTTGGCGCAGAACTTGGCGTAGCACCGGACACACACGGGCTTGCCCTCATTCCTGACGAACTTCTTCCCGCCGAGGTCCTCCCGGCAGTAGAAACAGTGAGCGCTGTCTGCCATGTCAACACCGTAGCGGGCTCAAACCTGGAGCTGTGGAAGTGATACAAGGAATGAGGGAGTTCCCACTCACAGTTAGTGATGAGACATGTCTAAAGACACTGTGATAGGTCAGTTATCAGTGAATGGTGAAGTACACAGCTAGCCCACTAAACTCACCACACTTTGTGCAGGTCCGTGAGGGGAAAAGCTGAACTAAATAAAGAGAACTCTGCATACCGCTCACCACAACAACACAACACAACAAGTGTTTACTGAGGTATCAGAGCAGCCGTGTCCTTCATTGGAGATCGGTAATCTTTCCACATTTTGCTCAACCTCCTGTTCGGTAGCAACAACGACTATAATGTGCATGCTTTTCGTAAATAGGAAGGATGGATGCTGTCGTTCTAATGGACATGGACCTGCATCGGTGATGCTCAAAGTGTGGGGCGCATCCCCCTAGTGATGACAGTAAAAAGACGACAAAATCAGATGCCTGTAGAGGTGTCAGTACAGTGTACCAGTGAGTATCAGCCCACACACACTGGTGACAAACTGCTCCCAAAGGGCCTCATGTCAAGTTGCCTACCATGTTGGGGAAATGTGGAAAACCACACCTGACAACATGGGGGCCAATACTAATGAGGCTACAGCACCTCAAAATTAGAAAAGGTCCCACTTTGCAACAACACCCCCCCCCTTTTCTGCCCAATTGTATCTGGCCAATTACCCTACTCTTCCGGTTGCTGCTCCAGCCCCACTGTCGATCCCGGGAGGGCTGTAGACTACCACATGCCTCCTCCTCCGATACACGTGGAGTTGCCAGCCGCTTCTTTTCACCTGACAGTGAGGAGTTTCGCCAGGACATAGCTCGTGGGAGGATCACGCTATTCCCCCCCAGTTCCCCCCTCTGCCCCGAACAGGTGCCCCGACCGACCAGAGGAGGCGCTAGTGCTGCAACCAAGACATATACCCACATGCGGTTTCCCACCCGCAGACACGGCCAGTTGTGTGTGTAGGGACGCCTGACCAAGCCGGAGGTAACACGGGGATTCGATCCGGCGATCCCTGTGCTGGTAGGCAACGAAGTAGGCTGCCATGCTACCCGGACACCCTTGCAACAACACTTTTTTAGGTGATATTTCAACAACATTTTCAAGATGATATTTGAAAAGTCTCGTTGGAGTACCCTGAGAGCGGGATAAGCGGTTTGGATAATGGATGGATGGATGGATGGATGGATGGATGGATGGGTGGAGTAGCTTACTGGGAAAATAAATGCTTGCTGATTGGTTATATTTGCTGTACTGACATAAAGTCATCGATAGATTTGCTATTCGTAGGGTGCTGACATTTTTTTCAATCGTGAAAAGTGTGTTCTGAATGACAATGTTTGGGAAACAGCAACACACATATTGACCTCGTACCTGTGCCCACAGGTAGAGGTGGAGCAAAATGTACCCAAGAAGATGCTTTGTTTAAAGAGATGAATATCCTCTAACATCAATGAGAATGAGAATGAAAGGGAAGTTCTTCTGTACTTTTGCATTTTCAGTGTTACTGGGCCATTACTACGCCTTTTAAACCTCCTCGAAAGCTTCATGGCACTGGAGCGGCTGTGCGTTTGTCCTTCAGCCACAACTGGGAGCAATGAACCAAGGTCAAAGATTTTATCAGAAAGCAAGCTGTTGATTTAGCCGCTAATGTAGATCCCCCGGCCTTCGTTTTATGGCTGCGTGTAGACTGCTTTTCATATAAGTTTAATTTATTATTATTATTATTATTATTATTATGGCCCTGTCATGAGTGCTATTCTTTAATTTCCACAGTCAATGCTGCTCATTAACCATAATTAAGACTGGATTGAAATGATTTGAACAAAATTGTCAGAAGTGTTCCAACTACAAACACTACCTCCAATCACCACAAGGGGGCACTGAAGGTTTGTTTTGTACGTTGGAGAGGAGAGGAAATGAACAGAGAGGAACTTACCCACACACATAGACCACTGTTGCCATGGCATTTACTTTAATGGTTGCCAAGACTAACACAAAGACATTATTATTGTTGATCTATTTACTTGTTTTTCTGTGTGCGAGCATAGTAACTGTACACGTCTGTTACTGTATGACTCTGAATAAGTCTCATTATGACTTATTTGACCTGTATATTTGCACTTGTGCATACAACCTATGTAAGTGTGTTTATGCATTGTGTGTGTAACCATAGCAGGCTACAGTTCGGTCAGGTGGGCCTGTCCCTTCACATCTTTATTTGTTATCGCTACCTGATACAACAGATCATATAAATTATGGGCCTGTTCCTTCACACCTCTATTTGTTATCGCTACCTGATACAACAGATCATATACATCATCCTTTGGACAATAAACTAAGATGTAATACAGGACAACGGTCTGAGAACCAGAAAAAGGACTGAAATTACAATTATAACATTGGCACATTGTAGAAATTACGTGTGTAAGATTATCTGCAGCAGAAAGACTCAAGCGTTTGCTGAGTTTGGCATTCTTGCAAAAGCTACTCTGCATTATTAAGCTAATTTTACTGTGCAATTGATTTTACTGTCATTACTTTGAGTGGACGAGTATTGCTGGGATTCATTGTGCAGTGAGGTCTATCATGTGTTCGTTCACACACATGCACATTATATTCTAAGCATACACGCAGCACTGTTGCTGCCACCATGCTTGTTTTAAATGACATTATTTTGTCTTTGGATAGAAAGAAACACCGTTCAGCTCTTTTTATAGATCTTTCAAAGGCGTTCAATACGGTTGACCGTGCACTGCTTTTAAAAAGGTTTCGTAGTATCGGATTTGATGAAATTGCTTATAAATGGTTGCAGGGTTACCTGGGTGTAATACTCGTTTTATGCTGATGATGCAACTCTCCACAACAATGCCCAACACTGTACATTCTGCTGTTAAATCCCCTCAGCGCTGCTTCACTGATTTCACAAGTTGCCCTCAATAACCATAAATCAGTTCTTAACGCTGTTAAAACTAAATTCGTGCTTTTCACCAGAGCCAAAAATATTGACTATGATAATCTTATCAGCTCTAATAAAAAATAGTACAACTATTAAAAGAGTCACAGAATAAAACTAACTTGGTATCTGGATTGATGAGAAGATAACTGTTAAATATCATGTGGCTAATCTGGTGAGCAAATTAAGGAAAAATAGGTTCATTTCATAGGAACAAAGCATATTTTCCTCTGCATTGTAGAAGGATGCTTTTTGAGACAACTTTTCTATCAGTATTGGATTATAGTGACATTTTATACATGCATGCGACCCTGGAGCCCTTGGACACCGTTCGTCCCTCTGCACTGATTTATTACCGGTGGTAATTATAATACTCGCCGCTGTGGGCTGTATGCCAAGGTTCGGTGGCCCTCTGTCTCTGTAAAGCGTCATAAACAGTGGGTTTTATTTATCAATAAGGCCCCTTACTGGTTTTTTACCCCCTTACATTATTTCATGGTTGTCTTTTAATGCAGGCCCCTATCGAACACGCTCAAATGACTGGATTATGTTGCAGGTGCCAGCTGTTTTTTAAATCCAGTTTTTCGCACTGTGCGCCCGAAACCTGCAACAACATGCAGAAATGTGCCTTATTTGCAATCTTAGGGCAATTAAAACGTTTAATTTCACTAATTTCATTTCCAACTTCTTGCTTTTAGCTGACTGGTTTGCTATAAATGTTAAATTGCTTTATCTAATTTCCAAGGTTGTTACGTTAGTATTTTACTAATTTGATTTTTTATTACTTCTACTTTTTTTAATCACCTTTTTTGTTCCTTCTCAGTAGCTTATCTGTGTTTGCTCAGCTACTATATTGTCAACGAGGCGTCCACCTCAAGATATTTCCGAGTCTAAATAAAGGCTGGACGAACGCCCATTCTTCGAGATAACCATTTCTCAGCCCATAAAATATGATAAATAAATCACTCCCCCCTCAAATACATAATCCCGTAATGTTCCCCGACATAGAAATGAAATCACTGGGTTCATCTCCGTAAGTCCCGGACTTGAATCTGTGATTACAGGGTGGAGATTTGCAAATGGTAAGTTCATAACATAATAAGCCAATGTTCTCATCAACCGAGCTTACACGCAGTAAAAGACAAGGATGGAAACAGAAGGTCTGCTAACTACATTTTTTCCCCCACCATGAAGTTCACACTGACTAGCCATGTGGAATTCAGCTACAATAGCGTGTGTGTGTGCGTGTGTGTGTGTGTGTGTGTGTGTGTGTGTGTGTGTGTGTGTGTGTGTGTGTGTGTGTGTGTGTGTGTGTGTGTGTGTGTGCGTGTGTGTGTGTGTGTGTGTGTGTGCGTGTGTGTGTCAGAGAAAAAGTGCATGTGTTTGCAGATAGTCTGTTAATGTCTATGTACACATCTGTATTGTATGCATCCACGCATGTGTGTTAGTCTGCACACACATGTGAGTGTGTGTGAGTGTGTGTGTGTGGGGGGGGGGGGGGGGTATGCACTCACATTGAGGTTGAGCTGCGAGTGCATAAAGGAATGCTTGGTATGAATAATGCGGTGAGATCTGGAATGTTGACAGTTTTTTGACATAACTGAAATGCTAGCATGCACACACACACACACACACACACATGCGCACACAAAACCAGAGTCCCACTTCTGACATAGACCACTCCCTGGAAAACCACCAAACCACAAACTATACCATTTCCCATTTCATTGGGGAACCATGTCAACAGCAGCCCATAAAGTTCCCTCAATGTGGTCTTCATTTTGGCTGAGGACTAACGTAACCCAGATTTTGGGCAGCATTTATAGTTTTAAAATCCTCCCGTTTCTTCTTACTTTCCCTAAACTCTCGACAAAATGGCAAGAAAACAGGAGCCTTTACAAGATTTCCACCAGCTCGAGGTGTTTCGGGAGACGCTCGACTAATATGAGCAGTGACGCTCCGTAAGGAAAGCGGTACGTATAAGAAAGTTGAGCCGCATGGAAAATGCTGCATTCTTGTTTTGGGGTTTTTTTGGGGGGGTGGGGTGGGGGGTGGTATTACATTTGCAACTTTTACTTGACCTCATTCATGGACATTTACCAGACGTGGTCAAGGTGCGGTGCTGAAATGATCGTAACTGCAAGCAGGGGAGCCCTCATGCCGCGGCCTGTATGAGTGAAGCTCAGTGAAGGCTTACATGGGGGGTCATGTGGTCTGCTCTGGTCTGGTCTGGTCTGCTCTGCTCTGCTGGTGCTCGTGCAGTCGTTTCAGTGAGATAATGACTCCCGAATCTAAAACCAAGCACACAAGTCAGCGGCAGGTTTGTTGGTTGACCAGGTGAGGTTAACTCATCTATCTGCATGTCATGTGAACCGAAGGCAAAACGCCCCCCCTCCTCTCCCCTCCCCTCCCCTCCCCTCCAGTTGTACTTGGCCAATTACCCTACTTTCCGAGCCGTCCCGGTCGCTGCTCCACCCCCTCTGCCGACCCGGGGAGGGCTGCAGACTACCACATGCCTCCTCCGATACATGTGGAGTCGCCTTCTTTTCACCTGACAGTGAGGAGTTTCACCAGGGGGGACGTAGCACGTGGGAGGATCACTCTATTCCCCCCAGTCCCTACCCCCCCCCAACAGGCACCCCGACCAACCAGAGGAGGCGCTAGTGCAGCGACCAGAACACATACCCACATCCGGCTTCCCACCCGCACACACGGCCAAATTTGTCTGTAGGGACGCCCAGCCGAGCCGGATGTAACACGGGGATTCGAACCAGCGACCCCTGTGTTGGTAGGCAACGGAATAGACCGCCACGCCACCCGGATGCTGGCAAAACACTCTTGTCGTCCGTTATTTATCAGTCAACATCTGGTCTACAGAGATAGTGTGGATTTCTCCCTTTATAGAATGAACCCTATTTTTAAACTCTCTCACTCTTGTCTTTCCTCTTCCACACACTCATACAACCTCAAAGCAGTCAGTATTTATTTCTCTCTTTTCTTCTGTTCTTTGCCAGTTCCTCTCCTCTAAAAGGCAAAAGGTAGAAGTTCTCCCCAGAGACTAGCAGGTATATTTAAATCCCAGCACAGGCCTCGGTTGTGTACTTTCTTTGTCTGCAGCAGCAGACAGGAGATAACATTCATAGCCTTGGTTGCTACCAGCATCAAAATATTGTTATCTGATCACCATGGGAGCCAAGAATTAGTGACAGGAAACAAAGCGGTATCCATTCAGCAAGAAGGAAATGAGAGCAGGTCTCTTTGACGTCAAGGACCTATGAGGCCGGTGCTGCTGAAGGTTTCACTTTATCACAGGGTTCACTGGCTGATTTTTTTTTTTTTTTTTTTTGCAGGATTGGAAATCTGTCATTTAAGGTTTTCGGTACGCCATTACTTCACCTCTTTCTCTAATGACAAAGTTTTTGAGTTTCTATGAACATAGTGGACCCAACTGATGAGAAACCGTATGGGAAGTCGGGTCCTGTTTCTCCGCTGGGTCAGACGACAGAATCTGGAGCCCTCTTGGAAAGCAACGCTGCAGCCAAGCACAACATTGTGTGTGTGCATGCATGTAAGTCTGTCTGGGTGTGCATGTGTGCGTGTTTGAGTGAGTGGGCGTGTGCATATTAAATCTGTCTATGCATGGCTGTGCGGGTGCACATGCATATTTGTACTTGAGCCTGGCTGCAGGCAGTGCTTATGTACAGCGATTAGCCAAAACATTAAAACCACTGACAGGTAAGTGAATAACACTGATTATCTTGTTACAATAGCACCTATCAAGGGGTGGGACATATTAGGCAGCAAGTCAAGTTTAGTTCATGGATACAGGAAAAAAGATTTTAATACATTGCAGTGCAGGCCTGTTTCATGCATCTTGCACTCATCAGCTGCTAATATATATATATATATATATATATATATATATATATATATATATATATATATATATATATATTTGCTAATATCTTTGCTAAAAGAAACACTCAATGGTAGGGAAAGTGCTTATGGCATGAAACAGACTTGTCCTGTCTCATAAAGAATTTACTTGACTCACTTGATTATTTATATATATATATATATATATATACACTACCGTTCAAAAGTTTGGGATCACCCAAACAATTTCGTGTTTTCCATGAAAAGTCACACTTATTCACCACCATATGTTGTGAAATGAATAGAAAATAGAGTCAAGACATTGACAAGGTTAGAAATAATGATTTGTATTTGAAAAAAGATTTTTTTTACATCAAACTTTGCTTTCGTCAAAGAATCCTCCATTTGCAGCAATTACAGCATTGCAGACCTTTGGCATTTAAGCTGTTAATTTGTTGAGGTAATCTGGAGAAATTGCACCCCACGCTTCCAGAAGCAGCTCCCACAAGTTGGATTGGTTGGATGGGCACTTCTTTGAGCAGATTGAGTTTCTGGAGCATCACATTTGTGGGGTCAATTAAATGCTCAAAATGGCCAGAAAAAGAGAACTTTCATCTGAAACTCGACAGTCTATTCTTGTTCTTAGAAATGAAGGCTATTCCATGCGAGAAATTGCTAAGAAATTGAAGATTTCCTACACCGGTGTGTACTACTCCCTTCAGAGGACAGCACAAACAGGCTCTAACAGGTACTATTTAATGAAGATGCCAGTTGGGGACCTGTGAGGCGTCTGTTTCTCAAACTAGAGACTCTAATGTACTTATCTTCTTGCTCAGTTGTGCAACGCGGCCTCCCACTTCTTTTTCTACTCTGGTTAGAGCCTGTTTGTGCTGTCCTCTGAAGGGAGTAGTACACACCGGTGTAGGAAATCTTCAATTTCTTAGCAATTTCTCGCATGGAATAGCCTTCATTTCTAAGAACAAGAATAGACTGTCGAGTTTCAGATGAAAGTTCTCTTTTTCTGGCCATTTTGAGCGTTTAATTGACCCCACAAATGTGATGCTCCAGAAACTCAATCTGCTCAAAGAAGTGCCCATCCAACCAATCCAACTTGTGGGAGCTGCTTCTGGAAGCGTGGGGTGCAATTTCTCCAGATTACCTCAACAAATTAACAGCTAGAATGCCAAAGGTCTGCAATGCTGTAATTGCTGCAAATGGAGGATTCTTTGACGAAAGCAAAGTTTGATGTAAAAAAAATCTTATTTCAAATACAAATCATTATTTCTAACCTTGTCAATGTCTTGACTCTATTTTCTATTCATTTCACAACATATGGTGGTGAATAAGTGTGACTTTTCATGGAAAACACAAAATTGTTTGGGTGATCCCAAACTTTTGAACGGTAGTGTATATATATATATATATATATTTTATAAATCCATATCCTATTTAAATGGTGTATCCCTCTCTCACTCCAATGTGTGACTAATGTGTTTTCTTGTCTCTTCTCCTGTGTGTGTGAATGGTGTGTTGTGAGTCTCCCCTGTGTGCATGTGTAGTCTGTCCTCCTGTCAGGTCTCCATGGTGATGGTGGTCACGCGGCTCAGGTCCTGGGCTGTTCTGGTGGCATCTGGACACCTCTTGGCATCCTCCTCATCATGTTCTTCATATATCTTACAATTCCATTATAATTCTGTTGTCCTCTTTCAGTGTTGTATTCTGTAAATTGTGTTTTATTCTGTACACACAACAGCCATTGTACGTTGTCCATCTTGGGAGAGACAGCCTTCCTCTTTTGCTCTCCCTGAGGTTTCTTCCTATTTTTTCCTCCCTGTTAAATGTTTTTTTTTAGGGAGTTGTCCCTTATCCGATGTGAGGGTGTAAGGACAAGATGATGTATTGCTGTAAAGCCTCCTGAGGCAAATTTGTAATAAAGGGCTATATAAATAAAATTGCATTGACCTGACTTCTTGAAGCTGATGTGCTGGAAGCAGGAAAAATGGGCAAGCATAAGGATCAGAGCGACTTTGACAAGGGCCAAATTGTGATGTCTAGACGACTGGGTCAGAGCATCTCCAAAATGGCAGGTCTTACGAGGTGTTCCCGGTACGCAGTGGTCAGTACCTACCAATAGTGGTCCAAGGAAGGACAACTACTGAACCAGCAACAGAGGTCAATGGGCGCCCAAGGCTCATTGATGTGCGTGGGGACCAAAGGGTAGCCCGTCTGGTCCGATCCCACAGAAGAGCTACTGTAGCTCAAATTGCTGTAAAAGTGAATGCTGGCTACGATAGACAGGTATCAGGACACACAGTGCACCACAGCTTGCTGTGTATGGGGATGTGTAGCCGCAGACCGGTCAGAGTCCCCATGATGACGCCTGTCCACAGTTGAAAGCACCTATAATGGAGATGTGAGCATGAGAACTGGACCCTGGAGCAATGGAAGAAGGTGGCCTGGTCTGATGAATCACGTTTTCTCTTACATCATGTGGACGGCCGGGTGCGTGCACGTAATTTAGCTGGGGAAGAGATGGCACCAGGATGCACTATGGGAAGAAGGCAAGCCAGCGGAGGCGGTGTGATGCTCTGGGCAATGTTCTGCTGGGGAGACCTTGGGTCCTGGCATTCATATGGATGTTACTTTGACATGTACCACCTTCCTAAACATTGCTGCAGACCAGGTACACCCTTCATGGCAACAGTATTCCCTGATGGCAGTGGCCTCTTTCAGCAGGCTAATGCACCCTGCCACACTGCAAAAACTGTTCAGGACTGGCTTGAGGAACATGACAAAGAGTTTCAAGGTGCTGCCTTGGCCTCCAAATTCCTCAGATCTCAGTCCAATCGAGCATCTGTGGGATTTACTGGAAAAATGAAGTGCGATCCATGGAGGCCCCAGCTCGCAACTTACAGGACTTAAAAGGATCTGCAGCTAACATCTTGGTAGCAGATACCAGAGGACACCTTCAGAGGTCTTGCGGAGTCCATGTCTCGATGGGTCAGAGCTGTTTGGGCAGCACAAAGGGGGACCTACGCAATATTGCACAGGTGGTTTTAAT